>NW_010405353.1:0-17670 GCF_000710305.1 Buceros rhinoceros silvestris | reverse complement strand
CACACTCACCCGGCGCGGCGGTGCCTGCCTCCGGCCGCGGTGCGACGAAACCCCTCTCTCCGTCTCTCCCCAGATGTGCGAGAAGTTTACCGTCTGCGAGAACAGCATGGAAATACTCATCCAGAACAACCTCAACCTCCCCAAGGTGACAGAGAAAGACGGGTGTCTGCTCGCCGGCTTTGATGAGGCAAGAAACCACTTTCCTTTCTGTTCTAATCTTAAATACTGGGGGCAATTTTTGCCAGCTCCAAAAAACTCCGGAAGCTGACCTAAAGATTTGTGCCAGCTCCAGCTGCTTTGGCCTGGCACAGACCTCTGCGCTCTGTATAAGCATCATCCACTTACCTGCACAGTGTGCACAGTACTGTGATTGAGGCATTTCTGAGCTGGAAGTAACTTTCTCACCTTTCTCTCATTTCAGGATAAATGCTTGAGGAAAATCTCCAGTGGGCTTTATGCATTTCAGACATACCTTGAATACATACAAGAAACTTTTACTAGTGAAAAGCAGAATGTTGAATCGCTGTGTTATAGCACACAGCACCTGGCACATACCATAAGACAGATGGTGAGTTGGTTTTAAATTCACTCCAATAATTGTTATGCCTTAGCACTGATGTGTAGTCAGAGAAACAGGGTGCTGTGCGAAGCCGAACATTTCTCCACTTTCAATTCTCTCAGCAGAAACAGGCGATGGTTCCTTAGGCTCATATCAAGGTTTTGTTTCCTTTTCTCAAAGAAACAACTCTTCTTCCTACTTTCTATTACTATTTCCAATTTCCAAACTAACAATTAGATGTGCCTTTGTTTTAAGAAAAAATATTCAAGTGATGGCCTGGCTGATAGAAATAAGACTTCTCAGAGAGCTTGGTCCTAATTGTGGAACTGCAGTTCAGTCCAAGCCTTCTAATGTTGCAACCCAATGAGGAGTAGAAATATTAAAAACAAACAAGCCAACCAACCAACCACATAAAAGCAAATACTTTTACTTTATTAATCTTCAAAACTCTGCAAAGCAAATTTTTAAGCCAAGCTGTATGTGTACGGTACATAGCTTAAAAATCAAGGAAGACAGTTAAATTCAGAATGTAAGTTAATTCGGAAGGTAAGTTAATAACTTGACCTATGGAAAAGCTTGTAATCGTAATTTTAAAAAAAATCTTCCTTCTTTATAAATACTTGATTCCCTTTTGACTCAGTAAACTAAATGCTATTCATTTTCTGTCGTTTTCTATGTTTTGGAAAGCTTTGAAAAATCACACTTCAAAAATTCACACTTCAAAAATTCACTTCATTCCTGCAGTTCTTAGTCACATTAATAACCCTTAACATGAATACTTTGTCATCAGGGAAACTATTTGCCTGAGTTAAGAACTACTGAGGTGGGTAAGGACTGCAGAAATCATGGGGCATTATTTTCTTTGAGGTGTTTTTTGGCATCTGGAAAGGCCATTGTGTGTGTGCTGTACCTTTCCTGGCATATTTATTTATGCCCATCATTCTTCAAATGAAAGGGAGCTGAACTGCTTTTTTCACACTATGATAGCTAAGAATAATAGTCCCATCAGAACACACCGACTGACTACAATTGGAAGAGGTGGAATGAAACACAGTGATCAAAATTAAAACCTTGTAGAAACTACAGAATTTGGGAAAGAGAGGAGTCTTGATCTTCAGGCCGGAAATTTTTAGAAATCTTTATTTGAGAGAAGTATATCTGCTATTTAAGAAAGGAGAGCAAGGACAGAATCTGTCACCTGTGGTCAGGTAAATCCACCAGCATGGTACCTTTCTGGATATCCAGAGCCGTGCCGTAGAAGTTTGTAACAAGGAGTTGGATATACCAGTAACTGGGTGTGTGATCAGAATTCGGTTCCAAGTAGTCTGGACAGAAAGAATATTCATACCTTACAGAGTTCAACAAAAACAGGTGTTGCAGAAGGAGGCACGCATGCTTTTGTCGCTTTTTAAAGGACAGGAGAGATCCTAAAACCAGGATGAAGGAGATACTTTATTTGTTAGATGTCTAGACCCCAAATCATGTAAAACAGCTCCATGATTTGGGTGAGTAACTCCCATTTTCAGAAGTCACCTACTCAGTTCATGGAACAAGTTCTTAAAAGGCATTTGGGTACTGGGTACTGCAGGCCACCGTTAGGTACGTAACTCCTTTTAGCCATCTTGCAGTTAGGATCCCACACATCAGTGAAAACGGGTGACGGTCTCCCACATGCTTACATACCTGGAAAGTAAGAATTAAGCAGCTAACCAAGTCTGACACCTTTGGAAACTGTTAATCTACTACAAAATTCAGAGTATTCCAATGTAATCTAATTAATTTATGACTCAAGAAGGTCAGGCCAGCACACATTAGGACATGATGGGCATCTTCCCAGCCAACCATGGGGTCAGCAGATAGCAGCAGAGGGGCATCGATCTGTTCAGTGCAGTGTGTTGCACTGCGACACCAGACGTTGCACTCAAACCAGAACAAACGGTGTAGGTCAGACAAGACCCTCTGACTGCAGCAGGCATCCACATACCTCAAAGCCCACCGCAGAAGCGGGGCTGTAGGGAAGCACAGGTCCCAGGGAGGCTGGTCATCTGCAGTACAGGAAGGCTGCTTGGGAATGTATTATACATATAAACCAACGCGCTCCAGCTAGACCTGTTACGATGTTTTAACCAGGGCACCTCCCTGTTGTCTCTTCCACAGGTGACCAATCCCGATGAAGTGATCATCCCGGACTCAGCCACCCAGGAATCCCTCCGCACAAAGCTGAAGTCCAATAAGACCTGGATAGAGAAAATCACCACTCACCTCATCCTCCGAGACTTTACTTCATTTATGGAGAAAACCGTGAGGGCCATCCGCTATTTGAAAAATACCAGGAGTTACAGTGTCTGAATGTTTTAATTCAGGCACAATCCTCTGTTACCAATCTGTCATGTGGCAGATGACAGTGTTGTTCTGTTTTAAGAACCAGAAATAGTAACAATGATTTGCATTTATATACATTCTCATTTCCTACTAGGAACCTATTTATTGTATTTAAAAATATTTATTTGTTTCTAATGTTACCTATTTATATTTTCAATATTTAGAAATAATTTAAAACGAAGGGTGTATTTTATTTCATTTCTAATGGTACTATTCAGAATATCAACTTCTTTAATATGTATTTAACAAAAAAATTTTCAGAAGCCTGAAAAAAAATGTTGTGTAACTTAATGCTTTTAAAATATGAGAAGTGGTATTTATGACTTATTTATATTTTTAGAAGAAATAAAAACTGATTTTAAAAAACCTTGTATAACCTGTTTGACCTTTAAATAAGACTAAGGAACTCTAACATACCCAATTTTTAATACCTGCAATTACCAAAATAACCACTTTCAAGAATTTTAACATCATTTACGTAATTAGGGCAGTTATCTACATAGCACATATGTACACACATACACAGACAGCTTGATCAACACCTAATCCTTAAAATGGACTATAAGGGGACCAGATGCACTGAACACGGCCCTTAAGACAGAAGACGATCAAGCATCACTGAAGCCAAATGAACAATGAATCCCCTATATTTTAATAAAACACTCTGTGAAACTGTAATTGTAAGCATCTACTTACAAGTCAAGCAATCGCTTTTTAAACAAATAAAATGGTAAGATACAACATTAACAGCTTTGATATGAATACTATCATCTGATTAGACTTATTGCTGTCATCCAAGGGAATTTTCCAAGTTTGATTAAACATCTCTCCCCCCTCCCTCAAGAAGCAGCTATCATCTGATTAGACTTATTGCTGTCATCCAAGGGAATTTTCCAAGTTTGATTAAACATCTCTCCCCCCTCCCTCAAGAAGCAGAAAAAAAAAAATACCCTAGGTTCTTTCCTTAGGTGATACAAATCAACATATTGCTGTTGAGATATCAATGACTATTTATGGCCTAATGCATCTTTGGTCATTTATAGTCCACTAGCGCAGTCGGGCCAGGTAACCTGAACTCATGTTCTTGGAATGCTGGAGAGAAAACAAAACAAAAAAACCCCAAGTCCTTAGCCTGAGTACCAAACTGCTGAAACGTTCCTCAGCTGTATCATCTGCTTCACTGCGGCTGTGGAGGTACCTCCTATACCCAAACCCAGCAGCACACACAAGCGATGCAAGCAGCAGGAGCCCTTTGAGTTTTGTCCCTCAAGCGGTGAAATTAGCCTCTCTCTTTCTCATGGCACATTGGTGCAGATGAAGAGATGAAAGACAAGTCCTGGAATGTGGATAAGGATGTCAGTAAATTCTCCTCTTCCTCTGAGTGATCTGATCGTCCACACAGACATTCCGTCACCAAGGATGCCAAAACAGTGACCAGTCCACCCAGAGCCTGCATCTCAGAAGCTCAAAACAAAACAAACCACAGCTTTGCCCAATATGGTAAAGCCAACGTCTCAAGTTGTGCAACAGCTCAAGAAGCAATGAGGGAGATCTCAAGGTGGTCACTCTCAAGATGTCTGTGGTGAATGGGGTTTTCTCCCAGTGCAGAAGATCCTGAGTTAGCTGTCTTGGCATGTGCTCTAGGAGACGCAGGAAAGCCTGGTATGGCTTTTTCACATCTTACCTTCACAGAGATTTTCCTAGTGACCATCTGGTAGGAGAACATTCTGGCCCTTCCTATGACCATAACAACTATGAGACCCAAATGTGGATCCCACATTAGGCCTTTTAAGGACTTTACTACTACATGAAAACAGGGAGGGGCTTGGAGCAATTGAGAGAAAGAAAGGCAGGCATCTCCTAGTCTCATGTCTCCCAGTAGTGGGTGGCTGCCTGAAATCACCATTAGTTTCTACACTGCAGCTAAACAAACTTCACTGATTTCCTCCTTGAACACCAGGAAGCATCTAAGAAATGGGGTACTGAGATCCTGTGTAACTGACAGACAAACATCCACACTTCCCACCAGCACCCTTCAGCAGGTGGCCAGCCCAGGCTGTCTGCAACTCGAGTAAAGATGTAAATGCTACTACGTTTTAGGACATAGAAGACGAGCAAAGGCTATCACTATCTGGGTAAGGAGGTCAACTTTAAAGTCCTCCCTAGAGTGAACAGTATCCCTGAGCTGCCATTTTACCTACCTGTGGCTCCTTCAGAGTCACCTGCAATTCTCAGGGTAATTCAACACAGCAGCTGCCCGGTTGGTCACCGTTTTGCTGTCACTGTGCCAACTTCAGGGACTGCATCCAGCAGAAGAGCATTTGCTGAAACCTACACTCACTGGTGCTTGTGGCACAGGAAGACTTGCAGTGGGGAATCCATAGGGAAGGCAGAGGAGAACTAAACACTGTTGAGTGTATTATGGGGCCTCTCAAACTAACCAACTTACCATCATTTTTCCAGTTTGCTGTTTGGAAAGAATTCTACTACAATCAGTAAACACATATGGATATTAGTTTTAGTTGACAAACCAGTGCAAACACATAAAAAACCCTAGAACAATAGTAAAAATGAGCAGGCCTAACGCTTATAAATCAATCCTCAAAAATAACTGTGCTTTTAGCAACAACGAAATCAATGCTTCTATTGAAGAGAGCTTCTCCTAAGTGACAGCTAACTCACGGAGCAAGAAAGAAAAAAAAGGAAAAAACAAACCAAGCGAAACAAACTGTAAACCAAAGACCTGCTATAAAAATCAGGAAACTACCCAGCAAAGAAACATTTTGGCTGCTGCTGTACAGGACCAGCCTCTCACCACAGATCCCAGCTAGCCCCTCACCATGTTCCCATTGCATCCCTAATCTCTAATCATCAACCTCACAGAGATTTTGGGATGCTCAGATAACTAATTCCCTTTGTCTTTAATTTGCTTTCCCACTGCAGGAAGAGGATAAAGCTATGTTGAAAAGCATGCATACATGGTACAGTATGCAAGAAAAAGCCTATGGTATTGAGAGACAGATGTTAAAGACGAGAAGCAAAATATTCCTTGGTGCTATGGACATTACACTAAAACACTAGACAAGAGAAAAAAATTAAAAAGACAGAATGCAACCCATTACTAAAGTAATCTGCGATGCAAAATGACTATAATTTTTTTCAATTAGTATCTTAAGTATTGATTTCCTAATTTTTAACCATACTTTTTTTGCCAGATATGTAAAAACCTTAAAAAACCCACAACCCTTCAGCCTGATCCACTTCTCAGGTTGCAGTACTATCCCCCGCCCAGTAAGCCTGTGTACTGATGGAAACACTGAACTTCGGCAAAAAAGAACAGCTACTTGAGAGACACTGTCTGCATCTCTTAACAGCTGATGGCAAGTGAGATTAGCAAATCGGAGCTGATGCTACAAGAGATGGAAGGCCACCACCGCTTTTCAGCAGTAATGAGCCATTAGGGTGGCTCAGCTCAATGGGAAACTTCCCCTAAGTTTGCCACTGTTATTTGTGACTAATAATCTTTTCCACATTCAATTTAAAAGATAAAATGGTGGAAAAGTAAGAATACAATAGTATACATCAAAGTCAGATACTAATGGTCAAGGAGTGCTGCCTAATATATATGTATTACCACAAGCCTTGTGGTGTGAGGTGGGGAGCTTTCCGTAACCCCGGATTCTACATCTGAATGATTAGATAACAATTCTTCATCTTTCTCAGTGAATTTTTCTTCTTCCTAAAATGAAAACCAAAACCCACCCCCTTGCTCACAGAAAATACCACCTCTGCAGGCTCCAACGCTGAAACACCATTTCCTCCCTGAACTCTTAACAAAATCACTAGTATCTGTAATCTAAACACGTTTAGCCAAATCTCAGCAGACTTCCAAGGCTGACTTGGGCAGTTACCAGAAAACACACTATAGAAATTTTGCAATCTGAATTTATATTCAGTGACCAGAGTCTAAGAAGATTCAACCTCTTCTGAGAAAATCTACTTTAAAATAACTAAACATCAATCTTCAGATTCAGAAAACTGAGATTTTATTTGCCCTGTCATACCTACTTCTACCAGTGCTTGCCCAACACAGCATTTTCAACACTTCATTCCATCTCAGCTGAGGGCAAAATTCTGACCAGTTTCAATAACAGCAAACGTATTTATGATTAGCTGTTTCTTTATCCCTTTGAGCTGATGTATTGATAGTTCAACATTCCATACCACATAAATAAAGACAATATGATGTTTAAGAAAATGGTATTAACAGTTTTACTGCCTGAGAGAATCACTGCTATGCATAGGCTGAAAAGTTAAGATCACCTAGGGAAAGCTCAAAGTCCCGTCCTCAGTTTGAAAGAGACAAATGAGCTACTACGCCATCGCTACTGCACAGCCACAGTCTTTGTATCCTCTTCCACTTCTGACAATCTGGGAAAAAATGTAATGGGGAAAAGGACCATATATTGACTATGCCTGTGGATCCCACAGTAACATACGTTAACAAATACAATGAAGTTCAAAGAAGTCCCTCAGACTGCAAGCCTATAGCCCCTCCTATTCGTACAGCTCAGTGACCTGGGGCAGGACTATAAACGAAAATGGCATTTGTTAGAAGACAGAGGCCTGGAACAAAGGCAGATGTACAAGAAGTCTTTCAGACTGGCTGGAAAGGGACTGCTTCCAGCTTGTACTGTCAGCAACTGCACCATCTGGGTGCTCTCTACAAGAATAAAGTGTACCGTGAGAAACAGAATTGGAACATAACTGGAAATCTGGGCTTATCTCACTTCCCAGGCTAATAACTGCTCTCTGCTTTGCAGTTACTCAAACTTATTTTTGATAGAAACTTGGAATTGGTTTCTTAATCAGAAGAGAGAAACAAGAGAGTATATACCCTCTTCCACTTAGCAGATAAGCACCCCCTCTGTCTTACCCATCGCCTAATGCTGAATTTACATAAGCATAACCAAGAAACAGTGCATGTAACACATAAGCTTAACCACAAAACAGCTATTGCAGTGCATACCATCATGGAAAAGTATTTAGAAATTGCAATTAAGTAATCTCTTCCAAAAATTAAATTAGTCATATGACATTTAACCAGGATGTGGTCTTTAATCCCGCAGTGAGACCAGATATGAGCTTTTATTTCCAAATATATCATCAGTATCATCATAGCTTACATTCCAAGCCTTTAACAAAATATTTCCAAAAATATCCTTTATATAGTTCTGTTTAGCATTTTTTCCTAATAAAAATCAGTGTGTTAGATCCCTGTTTCACCTACAACACAATGCAATAAAAATGTATCTTAAGAAGCACTGTCATCTACAGCTATTTTGGAAGATGGCTGTATGAAGAAGCAAACAATGGGTTTTATGCATTGCCAAGACAAGGGTGTCTTGTGACAAAATTATGTATGTCATGGAATCACAGAATTATCTGGTTGAAAGAGACCTTTAAGATCATCGAGTCCAACTGTTCACCGTGCGCTGCCAGGGTCCCTAATCCAAGTCCCTCAGCACCACATCCACATGTCCTTTACACACTTCCAGGGATGGGGACTCCATCACTACTCTGGGCAGCCTGTTCCAAGGCTTCACAACCCTCTCAGTAAACTTTTTCCTGATATCTAACCTAGATCTCCCCTGGGGCAACTTAAAGCCATTTCCTCTTGTCCTGTCACTGTCACATGGGAGGAAAGACCAACTCCCACCTCTATACAACCTCCTTTCAGGTCTCCCCTCAGCCTCCTTTGCTCCAGGCTAAACAACCCCAGTTCCCTCAGCCGCTCCTCATAAGACTTGCTCTCCAGACCCTTCACCAGCTTTGTTGCCCTTCTCCGAACCTGCTCCAGCACCTCAATGTCCTTGAAGTGAACAGCCCAAAACTGAACACAGTATTTCAGGTGCAGCCTCACCATGCCAAGTACAGGGGGTCAATCGCTTCCCTGCTCCTGCTGGCCACACTATTTCTGATACAAGCCAGGATGGTGTTGGCCTTCTTGGCCACCTGGGCACACTGCTGGCTCATATTCAATCGGCTGTCAACCAAAGGGCTGGAAGGACCCAGGGAACTACAGGCCTGTCAGTCTGACCTTGGTGCCGGGGAAAGTAATGGGCAGATCATCTTGAGTGCCATCACTCAGCATGTGCAAGACAACCAGGTGATCAGGCCCAGTCAGCATGGGTTTATGAAAGGCAGGTCCTGTTGGACTAATCTGATCTCCTTCTATGACAGGGTGACCCACTTAATGGATGAGGGAAGAGCTGTGGATGTTGTTTTCATGTCTGAAAACTACAGGTTTAAGTTAATGTGAGTTTTGCTGATGAATCAGTTAAAGAATAAAGGCACGTACCCTCTGCTTTATTACTATGATGAGATACATTACAGTGACTTTACACCAGCCGTGTTTACACCAGGAATCTGTAGCAGAATTAAATACTTGTTTCAAATCTCCTATCATTAGCTTCATTTTTACCTCACAACTGGCCAGACCTGGAGCAGTTTTTGGAGCAAACAAGTTGGTTCCTTTGTAGATTAACTTATTAAGAACAGTTATACTGGAAGTCAGGTATCTTTTTTTTTCCCCTCTCCCTTGTTCAGAAATGACACTAAACAGACCATTGTTCACACCCTACTACAGGAGATCCCCAGTCTACACATCAACACCAAGAACAGCGAACTCCCAAGGCTCCCTCAGCATCGCACACCAACTATCACAGGGCTCTGCAGCTCCTCCGATGTGCATGCCTTTTTCTTCTTACTTCATTTTCACCTTTAAAAACCTTGTCCATTTTTCATGCTCTTCATCCGTCTTCTGACCAAACTCCTTGTCTTTATTCCCTTTTCAGGACCTTAGCTTTCTCCCTCTGTCCCTTCCTCCCTCCATCTTAGCCCAACATCTCTGTCCCCCTTTGCACTGTTTGCTATGCCTACACCCAAGTGCAGCTCCTCAGAGCCAAGCCTGCAGGAGATACTTTGCTAGAGGGGTGAGAACTCACTGCCCTCCACAATTACCCAACGGTTACAGGTCATAGCCATCTTCTGGCTCCAGCTGAATACAACAATGGCACAGGTAGGTACAGAAGGTTAGAAGGTATAGAAATGATTGTTCCTCAATGGTAAAACCACCACCAGCTGCTGTGGTCTCTGTGCCAGCGAACAAGACATTCAGAAGACAAGATTCCATATTGGTCCTTGCCTATCATAACCTCCTGATGCTTTACTAGTATTTCACAAACAGTCTGGCTGGAGGAGGAGAAACAGCCCCTTTCTCCAGGCCTGTGTTAAGGACAAGTCCTTGTTCACAGACACCTGCCTTGGAGACCAAACAGAAGCCATTGCTGCCATTGTCTCTCACAGGAGGAGGCCAAGAGGCAGAGCAGTACTTTCCGACAAGGAGAAATTTTGTCTCCTTCATGTAAAAGGGCCACAGGCGGGGGACTGCAGGTCACTCAAGATGGAGAACAGGGCATTCTACTTGCATTAAAATCCTCAAGATGCAAGCAGCATAGGAAGATCAAAGGTTACTGTACTCACTACGACTAGTCCAGGTGGAAACATCTCCCTCCGCCCCTTGCGCAACTGTTTGTCACCAGATACAAGAGGCTCTACTGACCGTCACTCACCTGGGGTATTTCCCTGACACTAAGGCAACCACAAGCACACTCCACCTCCACTTTGCAGGCACAAGGCAGACAGCCAAACTATTCCTATCTCCAGGTAATATCGGGTAGATACCTCAAAGTTAGTACAACCTTCACAGTACTCAATTCAGCACATCAATGACTTCATTTCACATATCTCAGATCATAGCCTTGAGCTCAGCTGTGGAAGTCACAGCTCGATTTTCAGTAAACTACACCAACTTATGCCAACACTTACATGGTCTCACATGACTGCATCAAACCCCACCTATAGGTGAGAATCCATACTTGGCTGGGGAAGCCACTGATTCACTTGACAGTCAAACAGGGACAATTTCAGTGTCTCCCATTCAAAAGTGAAATAAAACTTTCTTAGGTTTTACTTGGAGAAAGATGGAAAAGCAAAAATTAGAGAAGTGAACACTTGGAACAAGTAACACCTAACTTCACGTCCCTAGCCCACAGCCTTGACAAACATTAGTCCCTCCACTCCAGAGACCCGCACTCTTCTCCCCAGCACCACCACAAAAAAAAAAAAAAAAAAAAACCCACAAAAAAACCCCCAAAGAAAACTAGCATATTTGCTGAGGTTGTTTTAGGGAATTAAGATTCTTCGTAGGAATCTGTTTAACATTTAACTTTGCACAACACTGATCTGCTCTTACAAGCACATCTGAATTTTGTGAAAATGACAATAACCGTAAAGTAATTTCAAGACATCGCTACCAAAGATTCCTTCTTTTTTAAACATGAAAAAAACTTTCTCCAAATCTGTTTTTTTGCTACCTTACAGTTAATTACCAAGACTTTTGATTAATGCTTATTCTAGTTTTTTAAGGGGGGAAAAAAAGGAGTGTTTATTTAAGGAGTTTCACTCACCATTTAGTGACAGAGAGAGCTATACTGAATGAAACATCTTCTAGTTGTGCAAATAAAAAAATATTATACTACACTTGAATGGACTATGAAAGATACTTGTTACCTCAGTCTGAAAACACCAAGGTTCTATGCTAATGACTTTCCTGAACCATACTTCATCTTTTAAGAAAGCAATAATTTCACTTACTTCCACAACAGCAGTGAATTACCAAAAAACTGCCATCCAACGTGCCTGAATGAAATTTTAGAAGTAAGAATGGCGTAAGTAATTTTAATCCAGTAATTCCAAGTCTCAAAAAAATCAATTACAACTGCTTTTAAGGGAAATTTTCAGCATGGTGAGGTCACAGAATATGGCCTGTGCTTATATACCCATGCTTATGCAGAACTTTTAACGAAAGCGACTGCTTTCTCTGCCTCTTGCCTCTTTACTATTCTTGGAAATCAGGCAGAGCAACCACGTGGCGGTTAAGACCCGCAAACCACATCCCCAAATGCCTGATACATAACAGAGCACATGCAGGTGCTTGGGTCCATCCACCTACTCCTGTATTTTGGGTTTTGCATGCTCTTGTGAAATGCAAAACCTGATTTTGAGAAATCCAAGCTGTTTACACTGAGTACCATAACTCTTAATTTTATTTCAGGTTATTCTACTAGATTCAACAGAAGAAAAATGTTTCTTACCACGATTAAAGCCACTATCAAGTACTGTTGATTATTTCATTATTATTGTAATTAGGATCCGTTAAGAAAAAGGGTAAGAATTTGAATTCCTTTCATATTTTAAGACATACGAGCAGTTACATTAATCTCAAGCTTTACCACAGGAAAAATGCACTAGAAAAACTGCACAGGAACAGGATATAGGGTCACAAGAAGTGTTTTGCATTCAGTCCTTGCTCTATTCCCCTGTCAGTGGTCTATTAGCATTAGCCATTCCACTACTTCACGGCATTTGATTTAATTACAGTGATTAATCGGATTTTAAGAAACATGATGGTCTGCATTAGCTCTCATAAATGTTTTCCTTTTTTTCTTTCTTCCCAATTCTCCTCTTTCAATTTAGTTTTTCCCCTCTTGGCTCACTTCTCGTTTTCTTTCCAATCATGTCTGCCCTTAAACACATTAATATTTCACCATGAATTTTCACAGCAGATGAGAAACTGAGTAATCTCTTAGTCCTTAAAATACTTAACTAATGTAAAAACTGTCTGAAAATCTACAGGGTTAAAAAAGCCAATCTGAAATCTAGAATACTTTTGTAGAACAATATTTTGGAGTTGACAAACATCATTTTTATATCACTACATAGATACAAATTAGCCTGTACAGTTCTAGAGGGGAGAGAGAAATCTACCCAGCACAGCTTCTTTTTAACAGAATCTCCATGCTTGAATCTCCATGTTAAAAGGGAGAAAACCAGCTGAAGCCAAACCAACAATATTCCAAAGAGCAAGACTTTGGATTAAAAATAAAGCATATACGTTGTTTTGTGCACTTGTTTTCTTCCTTCAGTCATAAATTAATAACTCCCTTTTATAGGAGTACAAAGAGCACTACATACATACACACACACACACAGCACTTCTGTCATGTCCTCCCACCCCATCCCAAATTACAGAAAGTGTACATGGTGTTTAAAGGTAAATTTGGCAGAAAAGTGTACTTTTTACTATCTGACCATGCTAGAAAAAAAAACATATACATTCCTCAATCCTTAACGTATCCAGAGACGGAACAAATCCAAGAGTAAGGGAAAAAAAACAAAAACAAAAACATCACCAGGCTGGCAGAGTGACCAGTGGCAGATGCTTACCAACGTTCGGGCAAGAAATCTTTGAAGAATATTAAAGTATTGAAAACATTACCTCAGTTTTCTGGTTACTGTGAAGACAACCAAATACTCAAAAAACCATCATAACGGGGATAAATACAGGGGTTGAATGTCACCATATCTGGGGGAAAAAACCCCAACCAACCCACACAACGGGTTATCCTTTCTGTAAAAAGAAAATACCACGATACTTATGTAAAGACTTTCAAACGATGCGTATCCATTCAAATTGTATTTATTTAATTACATTGTAATGCAAATAAGTTAGGTCCATAAAAACTTCGTTTTGTTTTATGTACAACCTATGTCATTAGCAAGCTGACCGAGCCAGCTGGTGTAAGTGTCCGCCTCATCCTCTGGAATGTACGTATCTTCAGACACTTTCTCTGTCCATCAGCTGGTTCTAGAACAGGACTGCCACATCCTTCATCCCCAAAGTAGACTGGAAGGGGAGGGGGAAGGAAACAAAAGTCAGATTCGCAGCAGGTACTTGTTTTTAAATGGACATTTATAAAACACAAGCCTGGAGGAACAGCCCTGTAAACGTACAGAATAAATGTCAGCTAACAAAATACTGAAATAATGCCACCTTTAAAATAAATCATAAGCTTACAGATCATGAACACATGCTCAGAAAAATGAGTGTTGAAAGCTTCAGATTAGACCAAATACACACTTCTGGTATCGATGTACATACACTCTGATATGAAATACATACTTTATGCTATGCAGAGACACATTCAGTGGATCAGTTTTTGAGACTGCTAGGGAAGCTACACATCAAAACACTGTTGGCAAACAAACAACTCCAGCAACTTAGTTCTTAACACAACAGAAGATATTACTGAAACTGTAACATGATCCTGGCACTTCCCAAACCCCTTATTTTCTACTATTAAAAGTAGCTCCCCTGAATCCTTGAATCCTAAAAATGGGATTTCTATACATTGCAACTATATGAAGCTAGAAGAGTTAATATATAACTTTGCAAACAATACAGTCCATCAATTATCTGTTTTAGGAATCTTTGTACAGCACATGGTTATTTCAAGAAAAAGAAGAGTCACACTTTCTTCAAAACCTTAATTTAATTAAAACTCAAATACCACAAGAATTCAAGTATTACTAATGCCATGCCACTGCAGCACTAAGAAACAGCCCCATGAGAACAAGGCAACATGAGCAAATGCACTTTGCTTCATGACAATGACAAATACTGGAGAATATAGCCCTTTATGTCATGCAGCTTTTACACAGTGTTACTACAATACTTGCAAAGGCAGGAGACAGGGTTTTGGTTCAGATTTGTATTAGAAAGCTGAGATGTTATTCCTCAGTGCAGAAACTGGCATAAACTAGCTCTATAACAGATCAGAACGACCAGCTTCCACTCAAAAGGCAGAGGAAGTCCCACATGTTAGAAGTCACGGAAGATTAAGGCAAAAGCCCTCCCAACAACTTGGGTTTTGCGTTTGGATTTCTCAAGAAACAAGAATCTCGACCAATTATGCTTTCACCCCACACAATTAAAAACGATGGATGAGAGCAGCCTTCTAACTGTTGCTATCCAGAGATAACGCTCAAGAGAGTAACTATCTGCACCGAGTTTGCATGGACATTTGGGAAGAATACGTACCTCCAGATAGTTGGCTCAGGCATTCCAGGATCTGCACCTCTCTTAAAACCTGAAGTGAAACATACATTACATACATATATATATAAATACGTATGTGTAGGCTCTTACATAGTTAAATCGCTATCAAATTCAGTATCACTACTGAGCAGGGAACTGGGATTCATAAAGTGTGTACTAACCTGAATAAAAATTGCAGATTCTTATCAGAAGACAGAGAAAATAAATACAAGTGTACAGCTTTATATTTTTTTTAAATTCTTACCTTCATCTTTAACTGACTTAAAATTTGGGGACAATTTGCTATATGAGATGAAATTATCTACTCCAAAGACATACATACTTACATACACACGAACATGCAAATACTGTTCAGAAAGCAACCTAGTAAGGCAGCACCAACAGTGACACCCATAACTGCTAAAAGCAAGCATCTTGAGTCTTAACAGGCAATGTTCTGCAACATCAGAACTTAAAAGTAGTATTTGAATAACAGTTCACTCAATTCGGGATGACAGAATTCTAAATACTAGATCAATTAAACCTAAAATCTTCTATTTTCACTGGCACTTTTTGAAAAGCTACCTCATAATAAAGCTTGCAAAGAAACAAGATTGTTTGTCAATCTAGTGATACCCAGGAAAATGAAAAGGAATGTAATTACCAACAGTTCGTGCACCCTAATGACTCAAATATCAATTAACTAAAGCAAATGTATGCTAGAGAAGTGGCTGAAGGTTCAGTGTATGAAATATATTTGCCCGCTGGACTGTAAATTAAAAGTCTTTTAGTAGAATCATGCAATTCATGCACCGTTCACACTCTCCTATACTTGCTACCTAGAAACGGGTGTTATATGAAAAATGTATTATTTCTTTAGTTTACAAAAACTAAATAATTAATGCCAGCTTGCCTGAAACTTCCATTACCTTCAAGGGCACTGGGTTAGCTCTTTGAAGATAACCTTGTGTGATCTGAGACTATTAAACATCCTGACTCGCTTTCTTTGCTTGCCGTTCTGTCCTGCAGAATTGCTTTAAAATGCATGAAGTTGAATTAGCAGTCACACTCTGTGCGTGTGAACATTTCAGGCTTCCCCCCACCACCTCAGTACTTATAAATAAGCAAACCAGGTTTAACAAAATCGCACTGTCTAATTGGGGGCAGACACTTCAAAGCAAGTTAAAAAAAAAAAATACAGCAAAAAAAACCCCTGACCACTGACCTGTAATTTGCATACCAGGCTCCCTTGTACATCCCCTGAGCATCCCATCCTGCCCCAGGAAGCCTTTCAGAGAAAGCTAAAAGCTCAGAATTTCTGAAAATTTCCTTGCCTGTGTTTAGTTTAGCACATATTTCATAGACAAAGGGGTCAATACAAAAATTTACCTCAAATCAGTGACACCAAGGGCTGTGTAGCCACTTGCCCTTCCGCTGCATCACATCCTCCCTCCCAGATTCAAATGTAATCCAAGTACAAAAGAAGTTCTTCCAGTTCCACAGACCCGAGTATATACCACCTCCAAATGTCCATAGCAAGCAAAGGTGGCACCTGCGCGTCCCCCTCCCACCTGCTTACACTTAATGTCCTTTCAATATAGCAGATAAATTTATAAGAACGCAATGTAGATGTGGAACAGCATGCTTACTTTCTGGGGGTACGAAGTTAAACTACTACAAGCAAGCTTCTCACTGCTACATAAGAGAAATATATTATGCACCTTGATATTAGTGCAACTGTAAATATGGTAAGATGGTTTTATATGACTTGATGTAACTTATTTCATTTCCCTCAGAACAAAAAGCATCTTTCCCATATTCATAGATACTGTCATAAAAGTAAAATCAAAACTTCGGCAAAAGCAAAACTAAGTCACAAAGCACTGCTGAAATTCCCACAAAAAATTATCAACTTAAAATAACCGATAAACCAAAATAATAGAAATATAATTATACTTTCAACCTAAAACTCACAATTAGTTTTTTCCAGCATTTGAAGTGACCTCTTGTAGTTGTTAAAATGTGTATGTAACTGCTGAAAAGACCAATGTTTTCCTGATTCTTATGTGAACAATCAAAGCCCTTCAAATTGGACACTGCATCTCCCTCAATTTAGCAAGCTTTGATTGTAAACATATCAAGCTCCCAACCCCCTTTCATGTTTGCATTCAAGGGAGATGCTCTCTGTTTTAGATGCTTTCACCAAGAGGCCCAAGAGAGCTGGAGCAGACAGCAAGAAGATAACTGTGTGAACAAAACTGTCAGGCCTATTGTACACGTGCACATCTGAAGTAGGTCAGGCTCTTTAGCAAGGACAGCTGATGGCACACTGCCGAAACTCAGAGGGAGAACTACCATGTGGTAGTGATGCCCAGCCAGCCCCATGACAGGAGCAAGTGAAACACATCCTAGGTGCCAGGCATGACATCAAGGCATCCCCTGAATGCTCCAGAGCAGCTGGGAAATAGGAGCCACGCCGTTTTCAGAAAGTCTATATCCTGTACGTAGCTGGAAATTCAACCTCAGCCACACGCTGGAAACCCCCTCGGCACCACCAAGTAGAGCTCCCGGCAGAAAGAGCTAGCATTCTTCTCACGCACTGACTCCCTACTGCAAAAAACACAGAGGCTAGCCTACTGAAGCACGCAATCACTGATGCACGATTAACCCCCTGCTTCGCGTACTATGCTACTCCGGTGCACGCTCAGCCCGGCGCCCAGCGAGGCCC
>NW_010405352.1:12440-40099 GCF_000710305.1 Buceros rhinoceros silvestris | reverse complement strand
GTCGGGGGTGGGGGTGGGGGCAGAGAGGTTGGGGGATGTCTGATCTCCCATCCATGGAAGAAGGACCCTTACTGCTGTCCCTCTAAGCCTTTGTGAAGTTGAGACTCCTGAATTAATGTCTGGAAATTTGAGATAAGAACAACTTTAAACTAAGGAATGGAGAGAAAGGAGTTGTGAAAGGTAAGTGTACTAGTTACTTGAAGTTTTATCAAGAAAAGAAAACTTAGATAAATGTGAATATAGAAGTAAATAAAAACATTACCACTAAGGAAGGAAAATAGCAGCTAGAAGATACTAATATTGACAAGAACAATAGTAAAGGTAGGCAGTATACTTTTGGAAAGGATTATATTTAATCTTGTAAGAAAATTGGATATGGCCATTAATGCTGTTGTAGGAAGCTCAGAATTAGGAAGAAAGAATATAGATAAAACCAGGATTGATGAGAAGGGAGTGCAGGTTACTTAATTGGTTTTAAGAAGGGCCTAAGTACTTAAAAGAAAAAAAAATATTATTATGATATGGTTACTATAAGATGGACTATACGGCCCTATTTTTAAAGTTTTGTTGAAAGAGAAGCTGTCTTAATTGATGTATGAAAGATATGAAACAGTTTCCTGTTGTTCAGTTTATAAGCAAGTTTTAAAATTAGTAAAAACATGGAACGTTTTATTGAAAATGCATATTTTTATTGAGCTCCAACTTTTATTTTATTAAATCTAGTTATATAATCTGTTAACATTTACTTTTTTAAACATTCAGTAATTTTTTGCTTTTTCTTTATAATGGCTGACAAACATATGTAATAGGGGTTTTTGTTTTGTTATGTTTTTAGAAAATATCCAATAAAGCCAATGTACTGCAATGTGAGGCAACACAAGTGAGAGCAGTAGAATCTGACCTTATCCTATCCACTAAAAATTGTAAAAAAAAAAAGGAAAAAACCATCACTGATCAGTAAGGATAACAGTTGCTATATAAGTCTTCAGCAGACCGTTTTAAGAGTGTCCATCTTGCTTTCAATGTCAGTATTAGTACTCTGCTCAGTGCTCAAAAGCTGGATTGCTATTTACAACACTGGAACGTGTAATAGTAAATGTACATTTTCAGCCACAGTTAATCCTATCTGGTTTAGAGCGAGGACTTCATTCAAGTGTATCTGAGAAATAATTTTGAATTACTGGAGATAGATTTTGTTTTTTCTATGGGCCTTGAGGTTTAAGAAAAGTGAAAAGATACTAATTCTTCCATTAGAATATTTTATAAGTAATTTTGTTACTTTAGCTACTAATGACATTTTATTAATATGTAGCTTTCAGCATGACATAGAAAACCATTATGCCTTTTAGCATGGGGTAAACAGCCTTTCAGATTAAAAAAAAAAAAACAAAAAACCAGCACAAACCACGAAAGCTTTTTTATTAAGCCAGAAAAGACAGCCAAGCAGGTCACTAAATGTCAATATCCTTACGTTATTTCAATGCGATTACACCTGCCAGGAAAGAAGAATGAAGTGTTCTATAAAGTGACCAGGGGATCAAGCTTTTACCCTCAAAAATGCTTTTTCTTCTGCTGGTATATCTCAAAAATCTAAACTGCTGCATAAGAAGAAAACAAGAGAAGTTTTCATTAGTGAGAGATGAATCTTAAATGCTTAGTGAGATTTTTAGGTACTTTTCCTACTCAATATATGGGTATTGGAATAGAGCTGGTTCGATTCACCACACACAGCTAATTGTTGAATAGTTAACCACTGAGTCTAAACTAACTGTTTAGCCTCCCTCTGTAGCACATGAAGATAGAAAGGCATTCCTTCCAGAGAACAGTTTATTTTCACTATTCTAAGCACCTGTTTTGGGATAATGAACTTCTGGAAGTGCTATCCTCTCTCAGTAGAATAGAAGAAGCTCAAGTCTAAATTAGTCAAATCAGATTAGATACCTGACAAATGGCTGTAGATGAAACTACAGTAGATGAAACTCTCCCAGAAAAAACAAAGTCAAGAGCTTGTAAGGTATTTAATTCCCAGTAAAACCAATTGATGACAATAGGGTGGGTTTTGGATAGAGTCCTGCCTAGAACAGTACTGAAAATATAAGAGTGGTTACAGAAATTAAAATGGACCTCTTAAGGCCAGAACTGCCAATCTAATGGCCCCACTATTTTCTCTGCAGACTTTGCAACAGAAATCATAAAGCTTTATATGGGAAAAAAGAGTTACAGTATAGCAATTATTTTTTGAACTGATTGAGAATGAGATCTTTCAAAAGACTGTATTGAAAACTAGGTCTTTATCCAGCAAGTCATCTGAATGCATCATGACATTTGAGTGTATGCACAAAAGGGTCGGTGTTTTTTTTTCCAGAGTATGGACCCAGTGTGATCCATTTGAATTAATCCTAATAATGGACTGTACTCTTGTACAAGATATTAAAAGCAGTGCATAAAAGATGTGCTTAAAAGAAAATTTGCCTAGGCAAGTATTAGATACACCAAATGATAATACTTTCCTTACAAGGAAAATAAAGTACAAGGAAAGTTTTGGTTTATTTCCTTATGAGGAAATAAACCAAATATAGTTGATTAAATAGGAGAACCAAAAGTAGTTGAATTCTTTCACTTGTTAAAGACAATCCATCATTTCGGCCTTTAACTATAGCAGCCTTGTACTGTTAGCTTTTAACAGTTATTCAGTCCTGTTCCTAGCTGAATCAATTATTTCAGCATGGGACCAGCACTGAACCCAGCTGCTTAAATTCCTCCCATTTTCACATGAAAACTCACAGATTTCCACTGTTGCATTTTAGCAGCACCCAGCTGATTAAAATATTTTTGAGCTGGATCTTTGATAAGGACCTTGGAATCTGGCTCAAGGATATTCAAACTTAATGCAAGTCATTCAGCCCAACAGGCCAGAAGTTAAACAGAAGAGTCAAATTAATTTTCATGCAAACTTACAAATGAAAGTGATTCTTTTCAGATCCCAAGCAAAGATACTAATTTAAAAAGCCTGCTTTTCTGCTAACTCACAGAGCACACTGAACTCATTGGAATCTTTGCTTTCCCAGAGACTCTGAAAACTAAATTGCTATTACTCAGTTTAAATATCAAATCATACTTTATGCTTAGCAGAAGTTAGAATTTGATCGCCACAGCTCATTTGATATAAAAGACATGAGACGCTAGCTCCTATACTCTAAAATGCTTTATAACACAGTCCAGTTTAAATAATTCAGAATCAGTACTTTAGCTAAAGATTAAGTTTTATGGCACAAAGAAATTTCTTTATATGTATGAATAGGAGTGAGTAAAGATCACTGAACTTGCATTTCTTTTTACAGCGGCCCTAAAAATCCATATCAGAGCTGTAAACATGCTTTTTGGTTATGCACACTGAAGGTGGAATTCACATTTTTGACTTATAAGACTTGAAACTATTTCCACACTTATTCAGAAAGAAGGAAATCTGACCCCAGTGCGCATTTAGAGTAAAGGGACTAAGAATTAGCTAGCTCTGAGGCATGTGGTGGAGAGCAAGGCCCTTCTCTAAGCGGTGGCAGTTAGTGTAGTTCTGTCGGAGACTTAGCCGTATCGGCAGACCTGGGGAGCCCATCCTCAGAAGGATATTGCCAGTAAATTCACATAAATCCACTGTCTGCATTTCAGTGCACATCTTCTATGTGAGCCTTATTTTGCAGAACACAGCAAATGTGAACAGTCCTGTGCAACACCAATTTCTTTGAATCCCTAATTTCCTCTGCTGCAATTGCTTTGTTTACAAATGTGCATTCTGGTATAACAGTAAACATGTATGTTATCATGCAGACTTATAGAAATTACAATAGTGGTAGCACCAGGCAGGTATGCACAAAAAAAACCCCAACGAAGTGACAGAATAAGCTACTCTGAAGACATGGAATTAAGCAAATCCCTAGCACAGTGTCCCGAGGGGGATTCACAGAGGTATCCCTGCTACTCATTTTCCAAAGCTAAAGGTACAAGTCATTTCTAATCCCTCTATTGACTGCCATCTAGGGGCCCTAAGTATTTTATAGTGCATATCTTTTGTGCCATCAGCTGTATTACTTTGTGCAGGAAATATAGACAGGAAATTTTCCTTTTCTGTCACTTTAATGGTCGTTGTTTCAGCAGACATCTGAGGCAGAAGCCTTGTAATTATAAAGGCAATCCTGGATAACAATTAGAAAAAAAAAAAAGAACTGGAACACTTATTTAGATTTTTCTCTTACTTCATGACCTGCGTACAAAGTAAAACTGTAAAATATACATGATTAGTATAATTTCTTACTTTATACAGTAAATTTGTAGTACTGAGGCATTAACAGTCAAAGAAAAGGATGGATTTTCCTGATCTCACAACACTCTCAGTTCCCTTTGACTTGGACACAATTTCTGGATAATTTTTACTTCAGAAAATCAAGTCTTCTGTTTTGTTCTTCAGGTGCAGTTTTCATTCACTGGGCTTTGGAACACCACACTCACTCATCCATAGAAAAATAGGCTTGGTTATCATTTTGCACTTTTCATATTAATGACACCAAGCTTTTTTTGAGAAGATCCTAGACTTTTCTGGAAAACAAGTACTATTTCCACTTGTTTTCTGAAGGTCATTACGTGCAAGCTATCACAGCTCACTGAGTTACTGCAGGAATAATTTCCCTAAAGATTAAAGAGGCTGTACAGTGCTGTCAGTTTTGGTCAAGACCAGAGGATTTGTTCTAATTTTTGTATTCTGTGTGATGTATATGTGTCCAGTTACATGCTTATGTACCCTACATGTAGTTTTTCTTTCTCTTAGGGAAAGGTCTATCTGTCATGAACTATGAACTTCAAGTTAGCGCCAAATTACATAAGTTACACTTTAAAAATGAGAAACTAAAAATATCTGAATAGCTTCCTGTGTGCATTCTGAGAGTCTAAATGTGTTTGACACAGTACCATTATTTTCATATAAACCATCTAGCCTTACAGTGCTGAAAGCCTTGTTAGATCTAATTGTCTGGCCTCTTTCTCTCTCTCTCTCTCTTTTTTTGTTTTTTTTTGGTTTTTTTTTTATGGTATACAGGATTTAATTTTAATTGGTTGTTACATTACAATTCTGCTGTGGCCACCCAGAGATCTTTGCAAATAGCATGTTACCTCACAGTGTTGTTCTCATTTCAGTCAGTAAATGCCATTTTAACGGAAGCTGCTTATTTAATTTATTTCATTTTGAGGGAAAATTATGGGGGAAAAAAAGCAAAGAAAACAGTGATATCTTTTAAAAAATCTCATTAAAAAAAAGCATCTTCTATTCTACCCCCTTCTGTGACATAGAAGACAATATATTTGAAGTAGAAGACTTATCTTGACTTCAAGTCCTCCTTTCTTGACCAATCAATGCCCCCAAACACAGGGATCAGATATACAGAAAAGTTCAAACAGTCCTTTGTGTACCTCAAATATCACTTATCAATAAATAAATTCTGAAAAAAAGAATGGCTTTGACCCAGAGAGAGCAATAGAGAGAGAAGACAAAAATGGTACCTTCATCATTTCCAGAATTATTGCAGCCCCAAAGATACTTATTCTGTTAGTTTCAACCGTTTACATCAAAGCACATAAACCCTCATCAGGACCAATGGAACAATACATGGAGTAAAGTGAAAATTCACTGTGAGTGAGAATGACAGAATCTGGCTCTCAGAATGAAGTAAATAATTATAAACAGGGTTGTATGAGACTGCTTGGAATCTTTCTTCGGTGAGCTTAATACAGGCGCCAAGTGATAGAAAAAATTTTCAGTGAGAGAACCTGGAATGACGACTGTGACATTTTAGGGCACATCGCAGTACAGTGATTCTTCACCCTACATGTCTTATGACATGAGTGCATATACCCCAATAAAAAGAAATTAGTCACATTTTAAATAAATTCTGAGTGACTGCTAACGTTTTTACATGGTCTCAGATTAATGCCTAAAAAGTCAGCTATTTTCCTATAACAGTTACAATTTAGAGAAAGACCAATCTTTCTGCAAGGTATTAGAGTGGAACTAAAAATGACTATGTCCTAGCAGGGCTATAACTTGTTATGTTGATTTAGGTGAGGCACTGAATTTTCAATCTTCAGTCTTCTACGTGTAAAATAAAACTAATCATACTTTTTTATAATATCTCATTCCCTGCCTGACTTTTCAAGAACAGAAACTATTCTATATTATGTAGCTATACCTGACTGAGTGAAACTCCTACTGGGATTACGTAAACAGTGTTGTAATATGTATTCTAATCTTAAAACAGTGTTCAGTGTAAAGGTCATTCAAATGAGCACAAAACTAAACCACAAAATCATGAGAATACTCCTGTTTCACTTTCTTCTATGGGTGGAAATACCTCTAGGTGCATGGATAACTATCAGAGCAGCGCCTGTTTTCCCATACTAAATATAGCTTTGACCAAAATCATAACTGTTTTGGCATGCCTTATAAGCTACTCTGTGTGAGGATTGCTAGTCAACACAGAATTCAGTTGTTCAGACTAAGGGAAAATGTAGTGCTTATCATCTGGCCAGTTGGGCAAGCAACAACAGCCCCTCCCTTGAGAACCTGCTCACAAGCTACACTGTGTTTGCTTTTCTGGGCCATTTAATTTAAATAAAACTTTAAGCAGGTGATTTAGTTCCTTTAGTGAGTCTCAGAGAGAGATTATTCTGGCAGGTGGTCCTCGTTGCCAGCATGCTTGATTGGTACAGTTATCCACATATATTTGTGAATAACTTTCCAGATTTAGCCTCCCTAGAGTACTGCTCTTTCAAGCACCACTTTTACACCCTCTTATGTAGATGAAATTCAAGCTGGCTAGGATTCCTTTTGCATTCTTGTATTTAATTTTGACTACACTGTAAATACGTGAATAGAATCCTGCCCAATGATGAAGGCGAATATTCTATTCTCAGCTGCCTTAAGGGTTCTTCACCATCAACAAAAGGCAGCAGATGGGCCTGTTTGCTATTTTGTTTTAAAGAGATGGAGAAGGCAGAAGAGAGTTTGTGATATTTATCCTGTATTGTGTGGGGCATTTTGTGTACAAAGGTCTAAGTAAAGACATCCTCAAACTTCTGTACCACAAAAACTGCTTGTGCTTTTGTAAGGAAATATTTCCACATGTGAATATTTCTTTTTCAAGAGGAAATATTTCCAGATGATTCCTTCCACCATTCCTCAGCCAGTGTTCCAAATATTTTGAGAAATGTCTTGTCTGTGGGTTGCTAAGCCCTTAAAGCCTCTGATTCACTCTATGTTTGCCAAAACTCTTTGTTTCAGGTCATCGCTCTCTGGCCCGTAGTTACAAAAAACCCCCACTCTCTTTGAGACACCAAGGTGCAAATCACCTTGAGAAAGGAATTAAAGAGTTAAAACTCAGATGTGTGACTGAGTGTGCTGGACTAAGTAGTGTACCCAAGGGCTGACAAAGATTGGACTCTACTCCAGGATACTTTTGCTTGTTGTTTTTTGGGTTTATATAGCGAATATTTATGTTCATTACCACAGCAAATAAATTCATCAGGAATTACTTTCAGCCAAATCATAGACCTACTATACAGTTTTGTTCGCTGATGCAGCAGATGCTTGGAGAGAAATAAGATGTTACTCTGACAATGAAAATACTGGCTGGATTATATTCACTATTCAATATATTTTATTCCGGTCCTGGATGTACTCAGATATAGAATTACTTTTTTTTTGTCTGATGTACTCCACTTTCGCAGTCAGTCATGTCCATTATCAAAGGATAAAGGCTAAATAAGCAGTAACAGCAAAATAGTGTTATCTATCTGTCTGCCTAACTTCTAAATGTGTACATAACCCACAATGAGATTTTAAAGGACCTTAAGGGAGTTAGATACCACAACTTAGTTGCTATTCATCTACCATTTTCCACCATCTTTTTTTGCACAGATTCTCTGTAACTATAACAGATTTTCTGTCTGAAGTTAAGTCTCACTTGATATGCATAGCTATGGTGTACAAAGACCTGTGGGAAAATACAAATCAAAGCAAAATTCCCATGTGCTAGAGCTGGTAAGTGCTCCCTCTCATCTCTTTCTCTATAAAAATACTATCTTCATATTAATTATCCATTCTTTATATTACTGCCAAGGCTTCTTCCCTGTCCAGTGGTGGTCAGGAAGCCTTGAACCTAGAAATCAAAGATAGGAAAGGAGAGAGAAGAGGTAAAAAAGAGGGGAGAGGAATATCATTAGATCCTGATCAAAAAATTAGGTTTATTTCTGTGAAAATTTTTATTTTTACATCATTTACATCATTTTATTTACAGAATTTTTTTTTTGCTATAAAACCAGAGTTCTCTAGAGCTAACCTTTTATTAAAAAACACAGTCAATTTTCTCTGGGATGAATAATTTTATATCTAAAAGAAGGAATTTCACTTGAATCCAACTCCTACAGTGCAAAGAATTTAGATATAACATTTTATATTGGTAACGAATCATGTATACAGTGTATTCTGCACTCTTTCTGCCCCAAGTTTATTCCCATCTGGTGAAATATCAGCTTGTCACTGTTGTAGCTGATTTCTCAGTGAGAGGCTTGTACATTGTCAGACAGGAAACATGAGGTAGAGCCAGCAAAGGAAGGCATTTTTCCAGTCTCAGGTTTGGTAACTTTATTTTCTTCTCCTTATTTTTATTGACTTAATTTCTATCGGTAGTCCTCTCCCAACTCAGTATTACCTTTAAATGAAGAGCAATTTTAACCTTGGATATCTGTGCCTGTACTCCCGCAAAAACTTCATGATTACTGTTTTCGTCAGACTAAAAACCTGTTTGCTACTTAGCTACAAGTTAAAGCAGAGTGTTACTTGTCATAGGATAGGCAAAACATCTGAACAGGCTGTTCTCTGGCTGTCAGGGTACGATGCCTGTGTTTCTGCCTTTTCTCCATTTCTCCTTATTTAGACCTCATGTACGTAACCATCCAAGCAGAAGATGGAATGATTATTTACAAGAAAATTGAAAGAAAGGCATGATGCTACCATAGGAAATCAGGGTTCAATGACTCCACTTAGAGCAGAGTATTGGAGAGGAACAACGGTCACCAAAGCAAAATGCTCAGCTCTGGTATGATCTTCTATAAGCTGTGACAAAGCCAGAAGTAATAGCTGTGTCAGTAGGGAGAGGGAGGAGGCCAACACTTGCTCACAGTAGCCTCCTCATGCATCACTGTCAACCAGCCTGTAGAGAAAAAGAAGCAAATCCTCACTGTGAAATTGTTTCTCAGATTCAAGCACTGGCAGCAGTAATGCAGTCTGCTGCTCTTGTAGAAAAGGTGTCAACAAAGGGAACAAAGGGTAGCCCCATGAAAACAACTACTTGCTGAACCCATTTAAAAAATATTCATGCAATGTTAGTGAAAAAGCTGCACAGCATAAAGGTGGAGGAAGAGTATATTAAGGGAGTGTGGAGGTGCAGCATGAGAGAGTAAGTCAGTGCTTTGGAAAAGAAAACACTTCAAGTAAATTTTCCAGTCTGATTGCATGGCCCACAGCTGCAGCTATGGCAGCGCCGCTGCAGGGAGATGTGCCAGGCACTGTTTGGCAAGTGCTGCAAGCCAGTGAGAAACTGACCTCCGAGGGGGTGCCTGTCTGTTATTAGGGACCAGCTTACAGCCTTCGTGGTAAATGAGAAACTGTCAAAAGCTGATCAGCCTAATTTATAAAATATATTCTGTGTTTAGAGTACCATGAATAATAGTTCTGTTGGGCTCCATTAGAACTACTTGTTTGCAATGCTCTGGGCCTCCTGAGTAAGTGAGAATGGGGAAAGTCAGCACCAGTCCTGGGCTCCCCATAAAGAAAAATATGGACTAACAGGTCTGTGTGGGTTTCTGTCTTCTTTAGGCCTGATAGCAGGAACTGTTCAGATACATGATCTTGCTGTGTTGTAGACAATGATGAAGTGAACCAGTTTATCAGTGTAAAAAAAATTATTTCCGTAACTTACACAGGCCCTGCTTGCCTTGTATGTAACTTTGACCCATTTAGTAACGAAGACTCGCTCCAAACCTGCCTCATCTGATCATTATCCAGCAATTCAAACTCTGTGAAGAAAGAAAGATGTGATGGAGTGTGATTTCCTGTGCATATTAAGATGGCTAACAACTCTGATATGAACTGGACAGACTGTTTAGTCCATCTCAACCTTTCTCAACTGTATAAAATGATCATTCACTCCATGACACCGTAGGTTTTAATTTGAGTTTATAGTTTATTGCTATATGTCACTATTCAGTCATCACAACGGCAGTGTATACAAATAAAGTCAAGTGCTTAAAACAGTCTCAAATAGAATCACTAACACTATGGTTTTTATTGTTCTTTATTTAATACTGGCATCCAATAAATAATGGTTGTTAATAATAAAAGTAGAACTGTAATTGAGATAATGTCATTTCCACTGAAATATATATAAATGGCATGTTTATGAGAAGACTATATTGTCCTATAGGACAAATTATTATATACAGTGGTATGGAGAAAAAGAATGTAAGCTCTGTGGGGAAAAAAGTGGTAGGAAGCCTGCAATTTTAAAAAGTATGGCATCGCAAGATTCGGCCAGAATTCAGTATATAGTATTATATTTATTATGGTAGCACTTCTTTAAATGTTCTTTCCTTTCGTAGCTTACATGGTCATTCCAACTGCTTAACCATGCTGTTTGTGTTTCTTTTGTTTCTTGTGGTTGAAAAAACCTGAGAGGTAAGTTCACGAAAGCACCTGTTTGCTCCTTCAACAAATTAGTAAATTCACTGTTTCTAAAGTAAAAAATGGCATTATATTCTCTTACTTTCATAAACATAGTTCTAGATGAGCAATATATTCCAAAACAAATACCACATCCAGATTTATTATAAACCTTATAATGCTTATAAACTTGCTTTCTTCCATGGAAGAAATTTAAATAGAATCTGATAGACTTTATGACAAAATATAAATGTCATCTGACTAGGAGAAATCCTGCTGTTGCCTTTGTGGGACAGATTATTAATTTGTTGTGTTGGATGTCGTCTTCTCAGGAGTGTTCTTCCAAGCTGGAGTAGCACTTTAGATTTTGGCTGGATTACTCATTCTGCCAAATAAATGTAAACCCCTGACACTAACGAGGTTTATGTATCTTTACAAACACTTCATATACCTGAAAGAATTAAGCTGTAACTATGCTTCTTATATATGTAAATATGCATAATTATTACCAAGAACAGCAAGGATTTTCCCAAACATGAATGCAAAGAGCAAAACTCTCTCTGCTTTTGAATGCCTGGAAAAAGAATAACTGTGAACACAAATTAAATGTATAGCAGTGATGAATCTGAATAAAACTTTTATAATTACTTCATATAATATCATCATAAAAATCATATTATGTAAACTATTATGCAACTAGTTAGAGGTGAATGAAAAGGAAGACAAACTAGAAATACATTTTAAATGTATTTACATTTTACATGTTGTGAACTAAAATAGTTGTATTTTTATCACAACTAGAGAGGGTGAGGTTTTTCTGTTTTATTTTGTACAATGGAAGATTTCAGGAGTGAATGAGGTCTTATGTGCTCATTAATACACTCTTTATTGGATATTCCTAAAAGCAAAAACAAAATATGTGTAATAGGCAGAGTTTGACTGTAAGTTAAAAATATTTTCATTCCAAATACTAAAAAATACAGGACACAATAAAAATACAAAATACAATAAAAAATACACAATGCTCAGAAATATTTCTTTAATAGCTTGTTCTGTAGCTGAAAGACTACAAAAGTACCATGTGATAAAATTGCAGTTTCCATGGTAACCTTGATTGTTTTTAGTAGCAAGGAACTAAGAGACATAAAAACATTACTTGATTGGCAGCTGCCCTAAGGCTGCATCAACTCCTATAACATAACCAAAACTCATTTTTGTTTATTAATACTAAGCAATAGCCTACCTCTTTTTCTTGCTGCTGATTTCACCACTAGATTATCAATGTCTAGTGTTTTGTAATAAGTTCTGAAAAGAGTACTGACTGACAGCAAAAATTAGAACTCCCCTGAGATGTAAAAAGTAGAAATGTTACTGCTTTGGGCCTTTGTTTGCAAAACTTTAGATAAATATGAGTCCTGTTATTCTTTCTGTGTTATTAACTAAATTTTTTTGCACTGAAGGTACAGCTACAACATCTTTAGACACATGAGTGAATTTATAACCACTTCCAGCATAACAATAACTTACACTCATCACTTCTTGTTAGTTGTTCTCTCTTTTCTGTTTGATCCAAATTTCTGTGGTCCATATGGTGCTCCTTGATTACTATTTCTTCCCTAGGAACATTCACATCAGGGATGAATTTGTTGTTTTAATAATTGCAAGTTTACTGTAACATCACAGTGCAGAGTACTCTATATTTGGTCTGCCAGGTTATTGGACATCAAGATGTGTGGAAGAAATGGTATCTACCCTCAAAATAAATGACACAGGAGTGACCAATGAACAAACTCATCCATATAAAATCTGCCTAGTCAGAAATGCTCTCCTGATAATAATTTGAGATAACTGCGTTTTATTTGTGTTGTTTCTGGATGTCTTGATTTGAAGAGTAGACATATCAAGACACTCCCCAAAGTGCCAATGTTGTGGTGAAGTGGGATTCCAACAAAGCAACAATACTTGCATATGTTTTGTTAAGTGGTATTATACTCCCTAAAATCAGGAAGTCATGTTTTTGACTGAGCATAACAGTAAAAGGGAAGAAGAGTGGAAAGAGCTGCTCCCGATCTACCAAAACTCCCTGTGGCTCATTCTCTGGGTGCAAAGTCAGCTTTTCTCAAAAAGTGAGCCAGAGCTCAATTTCTTCTTTTTAACTTCAATCCTGATTTCTCTCTCTGCTGCTCCACTGGACTTTTCACATGGCCACCCATCAGTTCTTCCCTTCAGACTTCCTATCAGAACTACAGGTGGACTCAAATCTCTAGAGAGGGTGACAGTCAAACAGCAGCTCTGGCAGCTCAGGCACATTCTTCTATACATGTCAGTCATGCTTCAAACCTATTTCTACTTCAGCTACACCAAGCCTATCCCAGTGGCTAGACATAAGGGCTTTTTGCAATACTTTCTCTAACATTTCACACATGTAACGGTTATAGTATCTGTTTCCTTCTTTACTCTCAGGTTACTTTATAGTTATAGCTCCATGTATTCAAAACTCTTTAAAATCAGAACAGTTTTTCCATCTGAGTTAATGACATCATACTCTGGGTTAAAAACTGTGATATGAGTTCTACACCATCTTGCTCTGCCTAATAAGGTGTCATAAAATCATCTTTGTGATAGTACTTTTCTGGTTCAGTTTCATCGCTTACTTTACTGTATCACTAATCCAATCAGGTCCACTCCTGAAGAGTCATTTCATAAGCTCTCCAGATGAAGGGACTGGGAATATAACATCAGAGCTGGATAGTTCCAGCATAACCTTCCTGTCCTTCCCCCATTTTGCTTGCCTTTTCTTAATCAAGTCAGCTACAGCTAGAGCACAGAACTCCTGTGCCATTTCATAAGCATGAGAAGAATAATAACACGCTATCCTTTATAACACCAAAACCAAAAGAAAATCTAAGCAACATTCAAATGTAATCATGAGTAAGCAAAAAACAACATAAAGGTGATAGAACAAAATATGCGGAATGCTGAGAGTGGGGAAACGAGGAGACAAGGAAAATAACACAAGTTAAAAGATACCAAAAGACTGTTTTAAAGGCAGTGTTCATGCTTTAACAAGCAGTCACTTCAGAGGCATCAGAGTGGAGCCTGTATCAACAGACTAGCCAATGCAGCATCCTCGGATTCACTATAGTTAGAGACAGCTGATCTTTGTGTTGGTGTATGACCAAAAAGGTTATGATGCATCAGACTACATCTGATGAGAAATCTGATGTGGTACTTCAAGGCAAGATTGGCTGGTATATATTCCCTGATGACAAAAATTCCCTTTCTGCTCACCACTGTTTCTTAGACTATTCCAAGTAGTCATGATATTTTTCAGACAGTTCCTTCACTGAAGAGGGTGGGGATAAGGGACATTCCATATATCATTAAAAAGGTAAGCTTCATACCACAAAACAAGTTGTTAAGCAAGTTCATTATTGCACTGTGATGTCAGAGGCTAGAAAAAATTGACAGACACAGAACTTTCTCTCAAGTTACAACTCAGAGAAATAGCCTGTTCCTTGCAACTTGACAAGCAAATGGGAGATAAGGATTCTTTTTCTAAATCCCAGGTTTATACAGGTCTATATAAGGAACATGTTCTAATTTAACCTCTGTGCTGTGTTGCAAAAGAATTTCAGGTTGTGCTGTGTCTGGGTATGCTGTTGCACAGTGGTCTCCCTTATTTTATTAGAACAGAAATGCAGATCATGTTCCTGGTGAACAATGACCATGTCCTGTCTAGGATACAATAATGAATCCCAGAGTCGGCCACATTCTGAAATCATTTTAGGAATGGATATAATCTCTGTTATCTTATCTTCAGTTTTAACTTGTACATTAGCTCATTTTGAAAGAGAAACAGTACACATGAGCAAATTACTCACCAGATTTGCATCATAGAGTTTACATTGACCTTCACAGTATCTTTTATGAAAACACTGGTTTGCAGAAGACCTTGTAAACAAACCCTGAACTATTAGTGATCTTTATAGACTACTGTGCAGCCTGGAACTATTTCAAGATAATGTGTCTTCAAGTATTTGAATTCTCTTCACATGACTGAAATAGTGCATTTCAATATTTTCTTGATCCACAGGGATTAAGTCTTCACTAATTCTAATATTCACTGATGTCCTTGGTTCATGGAAACTTCCTTTTTTTACTGAAATCTTGACATCTGTGTGTTTATATCATTCAGAGTGATTAAGAATGTCCCTTTTATTCTCTATAGATGCAACAAAGTTCTGGCTCTTTAAGTCCTCTCCATGGAGTTTACATACAAATGTGCAAGGATGGGACAGTGTGCTTCTATATCTGTGGTTAGTAATGTGCTGAGAATTGTTCTTATACCTCACTCTTTTCAGCTAAGTCCACTATATGAATGTATCATCATGGCCTGGCTTCGCGAACAAAGATCTGGGAAGGGCTTTTCCCATGCTCACTGCAAACGATGAGTGCACCCTTCGGGTCAGCGCGATGGATTTTTTAGGTGAGGCGCAGCGTGCACAGAACTGGCTCCACCCTTTACACCTGAGGTTCATCTGCCAGGGCCTAGCGAGCTTGGACGGTGACAGCGAAGTCCTCGGGTCGTAGGTTTGATTAGAGTGTCCTTCTCTTAGATGATGGATGCCTTACAAGGCTAAACGAGCTCCATCTGCCCGGGTTTGAGGTTAGAGTTGTCCTTCTCCTAGGATGGCTGCCCGAAGGCTAGTGAGCCCATCCTGCCCATGGACACACTTTGTCTGACCCTTCAGCTGAGACCTGTCTGGCCTGGGAGACCCCACCGGAGGCACATGCCACCACCAGCACAGCTCTCAACCTCACAAGGGCACGCAAGCTCCTTCCCCATGACAAGGGGGTGCCTGTGAAATAGATATGGGTGTATACACATACTTTATATATATATACATACACACACAAAGTGTATATACACTACATGTATGTGTGTGTAAATATAGGTCTGTCTGTCTGTGTGTAATGTATCTACATTCTTTAGAGCAACGGACTGTCGAAATTTGTAATATTCCCAAAGTTCCAGTCTCTTAACATGTTCCTGTCAAGACAAGATCATTCTGAATAAATTGACTGTGAAATAAAGAAACACAGAGTTACACTTTGTTCCTGAAAGAAGTTACAGACTGGGGAAAAACTGGTGATTATAGTCTCAGTGTTCTCATTACCCATGAGAATGATGGTCTCAGCTTTTTGTGCTTACTATACTGGACATTCTAGGTGTCTCCACCAACTATTGTATCATGTTATTTTGAGTTTCCCACTTCCATTTTACCATGTGGGAACTTCCATTAGTTGCTACCCCAGACCCTGAACAGAGGCATTGGTCCCATTAATGGCAAAAATATTGTTTCATTAAACTTCAGTTAGGAAATATAGGTGGTCCCTCTGGGCTCAGCTGTAGATACTCAGGCACAGGCTGCTCACCAGGTCCCCTTTTCCCACAAGTTCAGGAAATTCAAAGCCATACCAAGCTCAAATGCAAGTAATTGACCTCATAAAACCATATGCCCACCAAATCAGTCATCGCAAGGAAAATTGTTATTTACTTTTTCCCCATTGTTTCTCAAACTTAAATGAGGGTTTTCTCAGACTGTGTGATTAGCTATTAAAAAAAAAAAAAGAAAAAAAAAAGAAAAAAGGTAGTCAAGTCTGAAAAATCACATCTATCTTATTTCATGGAATAATTTATTCTAGAAGAGACACCTCTGGAAATCCTCTGGGTCCCAGGTGATTTGTTCAAAGCAAGTCTAGCTTGAAAGTTAAATCAGGTTACTCACTACCATTTCCAGCTGAGTTTTGAATATTTCCAAAAAATGAAGTTCCTGCAACCTGTCCAGGCATCTTTCATTATGATTTTTTTTCCTTCTATGCAATAATAACTTACCTTACTAAAACTTGTACCCATTGCCCATAATCCTTTCATGGAGTACCTGAAAAGCATCTGGCTCTGTTGTTTTTTTTCCTTTCCTGTAACCTCCCATTAAATACTTGAAGACTGCAACTAGGTCTTCCCCTTCAGCCTTTTCTTCTTCCATCTAAACAAATGATGTTCCCTTAGTCTCTGCCCATATGCTATGTGGCCCAGCCCCCAATCTTCTTAGTTAATATTTTAATCATACTTACTCCTCTTTGTCAGTATCTGCATTGAAAACAGTGGCTCAAAACTAAGCATTAACTGAAGCTTTATTTACATTTTCTCCAGAAACCTGCCCCATAATAAAAAAATCTTTCTTCATATTTTCACTAGTTTTCTGGTAATGTAAGCTACAAATGTTTCTAATTTAGCCATTTTATTTTATTTGTTTAATTGCAAGACTGCTTTCACATACAGGACTCACTAGTCCATCTTTTTTTTTTTTTTTAATTCCTTTGTCTTTAGCACACATAAACCATTCCTAATCCCCTACATCCCTAAAAAAACCCTGCTGTTAAAAAGACCTAGAGGCTGTTTTCTCATTACTGAGCTGTTTATTTATATAGTAGAAGCTATATAGCATTTGGGTAAAGTGACAAAGCTACATGATATTAATATTAGGCTGCTCAGTGATCTGTGCAACTGGCTATAGCCCATCAGCAAGCTAATTAATGAAAAAATGTGAGAAGTAGAGATCATGCACTTCTGGTATTGCAAAATTAAAAAAAAGAAAGAAAAAGAAAAAATATAAATTTCTTCAAAAGTCTTCTGGGGATGTTTGCAAATACAATTATTTGTCATAGGTATGCTACAGTGTACGCTGAGGGTTAAATTATCACAAATTACTTAGAGAGAAATACTGTGTGAGATGGACACCTATGAAAAAATTCTGTGATGAGATCCTTTCCTGCTGTGTTAATCTGATATACGTTCTTTCTGCCCAGGTAAGATATGAATCTGCTGGATTCTCCTAGATCTACAGTAATCACAGAAGAGTTTCAAAGACTTGAAGCTATCCTCACAAGGGTTGTAGTTCTACATTGGCTTGGAATTTTAGCTCCTCTTATGCCTTTTCTTCTGAACAGAATTCCTGACTCTCTCGGTTGCAGGAATCAGAGAAATCGACAGCTGTTTTCTCCATGAAAAAATGAAAATCAAAGCTAGGTAGTAATTACCTTCCAGGCCCATCACACATGATGACTTTTTCATGTGTCTCCGCAAACAACAGACAGAAATCATTCCTCTTGCACGTATCTTCAGGCTACAAAGCAGTCATCTCTATATTGTGTAAAAAAATCCAAGAGTAATTTCATTTCCTCACAAGAAGGCAAACTGTAGTATGGAGAGAACTTTACATGTTATTAACCAGGAGGAATTATGTAGACAGGATGCAGATAGCAGATGAACAAGAGTTATTTCTTTCATTAAGCAAGTAAAAAGGGCAATATAGCTTGAAAGAGAAATTATTATTTTCTTAAAAACAAAATCTGAATTGTGTTTAAAACATTTTGGTTTTTCTTTGATTAGATATTAGATATTTTAGATAAGATATTTCAATTATTTCTATGATTCTTTTTCTTTCTGTTGATCATTAAACTGTTATGTTAGTAGCAATGAGTGGAGCCAGACATTTTTTATTAGGCAAAAGGTTTTTAATGGAAAAATATCATTTTAATAACATATTTTCCTCTGAAAACATGAGAGACTTTAGGATAGCTAGTATCTAAATATGGTCCAAGAGTCACTTGAGTGAAAGCTAGATTCAGGTCCTTGCTTTACCTAACTCATTTTGCAGCTTTGTAGGTACCATCTGGTCACTGAGAATATCACTGTGATTTTGCTTGAATGTGTATAAACATGAAGAGACAAGTTGCAGAGCATTCAGGAAACTCTGTAACCAAAATCTAGGCTACAGTGGTTGTCTCAGACTGTCATTCAGACATCAATATCTCAGTCTGCAGAATGTCACAGCATGCATTTTATGCATTAAATTTTCATTAATGTATTAGTTACATGTTATTAATTTTTAATTAAACAGTAAATATAGTTTTTATTACCAATGTTGTGATCTGGAATTGCACAATCACTTTGAGACTGAATGATTGATTAGGAGTCCTTATTTTTCATGTAGGCTCTTTCTGATCTATTATCTAACTGTCCAGGCTCAAAAATTAAATTTAATTTAATGAATCTTGGGTCTGTATATCTGTTTATATCTCTGCTTATACCTGTTTTTTTCTATAGCTATATCTATATGGTAGATTTTAATAATCCATAATTTTTTATTGTGTTGAATACTCATTTTTGAGCAATGAAGCATGTCTTTAAGTTCTTAACTATGCAGCTATTTATCTGACAATTTGAAACAAACAGGAAAACTTACGATGACCAACGATGGCACAGTATTTCACTGATATAAGGAAAGATTGTCATGAGAAATTACATTGCAAATACATGCCATTATATCTTAAATGCACAGTGAAAATATGTCAGGGTAAGCAACCTGCCTCAGCAGAGACTTCATCGTTTTTTCATTCGTGTGCACTGCACATGTGTGTGTGCATGAACTCAAATATAAACCTGTCTGGAAATTTTTTAAATGGAATAATTTTAAATGCAACTGAAGTTCTTGCTGAATCACGCTCATTCAGTGAAGATTTTGTAAAGAAATGCCTTCTCAAGAAGAGGATTTCCAACTAGTTCTTAAGAACCTTCCGTCACCCGAGAAGAGCCAGCACAAGCAGTGATTTCCCAGATCCATGTTCCCCTTATTCAGATCATGTTCTAGAGCTTCTAGATTCGGTGTCTCAGATGAATCCTAAACTAGTGGGATCATGGCTAGATTAAGTCACTGTCACACTTTGCTGCCTTATTTTTCCCATGAGATTAGTAACATCTTTTTTAAAGTAGATACTAAATTTCTAGCAATTTCCTGAGCTAGAAGACTTGGTAAAGTGTACAGACTTGCCGTTGATTCTTCTCACTTAATGTCTTTAAATGATGGTCTGAGAGAAGTTGAAGTTCAAGTCTGTTTCCTGAATAGATGTCACAGCACCAAATAGTAGACTCTTGAGAAGGGAGGCAAGTAGCACTTCCATTGTTTTTATGTGTCTTTAAACTGAAATCCAAACAAGAAGCTTTCAGGACAACACAAGCTAAATATTGATTAGCTAAATATTAACAAAGGTCTCCTATTTTTCCTACTTGATGGGCTATTAAACATCTTCCAATCTTAATTCAGAGCTTTTATTCTTGGAAAGAATAGTGGGTAAAATAACAAGAAGACACAAGCACAGAGCATTCCTTTCCACACTGGAAGTCCAGATTTTTCAACAGTTGAGAATTTTGTAACCAGCTAACACAGAGGAAAAACCAAGTCTTTAAAAAGATCTTTAGCTTTGAGTAAGACAATTTTCCAAGCATGCTGACATATCATTCTGACTTGTTCACCTAGATTCTCTGAAGACATCCTCAACAACTTGCAGGAGTCTTTATAAAGCCTACCCAATAAATTGAGCAATATGATTTTTTAATTATGTTTAATTTCATAATATTCAGATCCCAGATGTGGGAGCAAAAAGGAGTAGTAAAACACAAAACCAGCTCATAGGTGTGAGAATTGAAAGAGCCTGACATTTTTCTTTTTAAGTAAATACCATATTTTAATTGCTGCAGCCCCAAGGTAACCATAAAGTTGCACACTGATGGCTCATGCAGTTTTTACAAGGCTGTTTGTTGTTCATGAAAAAAAGTTTATTTAACAACTGCTGTTGCTCCTGGTGCTTACATCACCTGTAAGCTAGAAAATATATTCCTAAATACAGAAAAAAAAAGAAATATTTGACCTGCAATGAACAATGTAAGAAGAGGAAACGCGAGTTTACAGTCAAAGTGAGGAGTTGTTAAGAGTATAGAGATGGCTCCAGTACGAGTTGCTACCTGGCTGCACCAGTCACCCTCCATTTTTAGTGCTATGTTGCTTCCATTGAGGAGAGTGGAGATATCCTTCTTTACTGCAAAGATGGATTGTGTGCACTTAACATCTTTTTTTATTTTCCAATTTTTCTATTTGTAAAATTAGGTTAATGATACTCTCAAGGTCTTATTATTATCTTTTTAGGTTTGCAGAGCTTTTTGCAGTCTAATGATGTAGATCTTGTTATATAACACGAGATCATGACATCATCAAGTATACATTTTAATAAATATGTTCTAGGAATGAATGTTATTAAGAGGATTGATTTCTAAACAATATTTGTGTCATCCTATGGATTTTATGAATGACGTTAGCTAAACCAAATCCATGATATAACTTACACTGCTACTAAAAAGCAGTGGTACTGATAATATTTCTGAAGATGTGATATGTAATCTTTCAAAAATGAGTGTTTTAGAAAGTCCATGAATGTTGCAGCAGCAAACAGCTAATGATAACCTGAAGTTCTGTACTGAGATATTTAGATGTCTAATGTAATGGGAGTGTCCCATTTTAAAAGGATTTAAAACAGGTAGTTTTAATTTCATTATGTGGTTTTTGAACAAAGGTTTACTATCCCATGTTTTACACAATAAGTGATATCTATTGCAGTGGTATCTGCCTGCTTTGCCCTAGTTACTTCTATTTCCCAGAGTTTAATGGGAGATAGATCTAATATTACATAACAGAATAGGCATCTTCCATACCTTTTCTTTTCAAAAAATACAAGCTTCAGCTCTCTTAATCTCCTGAAACCACAGCCACTTCTAGCTAGCAGTCTTGAATATTATAATGGAGGATATTTTCTAAAGGTGTAAAAAACCCAATTACATCCCATTTATAATCAATTGGAATTTGAAGCCTTTCATTTATTCCTTTAAAATCTTCAGCTAACGTGTATGTTTGTGTTTGTGTAATGTGTATGTTTGGCATTATTAATTCATACCCACCAGAAAAGACGTGGTAGATCCTAACTGTGTGGAGTAAAGGACATACTGTCCTTGCAATACAGGAATCAAATCTAGGACTATGTATAAGAAATAATAGATTTTACTTTTGGTTATTCTACCATCTTTACCATGATTCATAAAGATATATAAGCTCATGCTGGCATTTAAGCACATTTCTGTTATACTAAAGTCTGTGACGCCTAAGTAAATCCTCAAATAAGGTTGAAGAGAGGTTAACATATGAGACTTTGCTTTTTGATTTACTATTTCAAAAACAGAAGAAAGAAATAAATTTGCCAGAATTCAGAACTATTTAGTACTTGGAATGCCTGGAAGTTTGAACTACTAATCTTAGGTAAACCTAGGGAAAAAAAGATAGAATTACTCACAATGAGTAATGATTAAATCAGTCCTTATTTGTACCATTATATAATATATTGAATAGGAAAAACCTAAAGTGTGGAAATATCTATGAGTAGTGTTTAAGACTGCTCTGCTGCTCAGTGTAGGTTGAGCTTCTGTACTTAATTTAATATTTATTTAATTAGATTTTATATTACTTTAAAAATCATGAAAGCTTTGAGATTGTGAAGAACACACTTAGTGAATTTGCAAGAACTTTTTTTCCTTCTTAAAGCTAATTATTACCTTTTGTGAAACCCCACAATCATTATTAAAAAGCAAGACATCTGGGATTTGTTTGTTGTTCCATTAAATTGAAAGAAAATTATATTATTATTCATTTGTGACTTCCCAGAATATAATCACACCAGGGGTGGGAAAGAGGGCATTGTGTAGCAGTAGCTGCAGACATAAAGTACGGAAGTTTTTGTCTTCTGAAAAAAAAACGGGAAAGGATCTCTTGAGAAATGCACTTTTAAAAAGCTCTTTTAAAAGGCATTAAAGATTTTGTACTGTGCTATAAATGGACATCTGTTCTATAAGCTGTACCTCAACAAGATGACAATGGTTGTCATGTCAAATCTCAACAGGCCACCTTTACTCATGTTCTCCTAAGTTAAGAAATGCCACTGCGGCAGAATGAAACATAACCTTTAATATTACTTTCTTTGGTCTAGGCTTCAGTTGAATTCAAGAGAAATACAAGAAATCCCTGGCTCTCAGTGGATTTGGTTTAAGCCAGCCTCTCTCCTTTACAGCAATTGTCAGCTGGGAGAACTTCCAAGAAGAAAGAGAGGTTATTTTGTGTTCCTGTTTCAGTCAGATGAAGCAAGAAAAAATTAGATTAGTATATATGTATGCCCCTCTATTTTGTTGCCATAGAAGGCTAGAACTACTGCTGCAAGTCTTGCATCACACTTTATCTTCCTGACTCAGATAAATCATCCATAGGTTTTGTGTGCATTATACAATGGAGCTAGACTATCCTTGGGGGCATGACTTTGGGACTGATACAGCTCAATAGCTGTATGTCCCTAACAGGAGTCTCACAGTTCCAGGTACCTCTAGCATTTCCGCAGAAGCTTTAGTTACAATTCAGGAAACACAAATCTCTTTATCTGGATCACAAATCACTTGAAATACTGCACAGAAGGTGATAAACATCTCGGTTTTGCTGTCACCTTGGCATCACCTCTATGCTAAATTCTGTTATATTTCTTTTCATATAATCTGATATTCTGTCTTTAAAAATGGATTGGAAAATGGACAAACTCAGCTAATAGTTTGAAAAGCACCTTCATCCTGCTTGGTTTGTTCTACCTGTTCTTCTGTTCTTTCTCATGGGTAAGATAGCTTTATCACACTACTTGACAGAGATTTGGATGCATCAAAGAAAAAAAAAAAAGAGAGAATGATGAGTATGTAATAGAACCTGGTTAGAGGCATATGGCTCTCACCATGCCTCTGTGAGTTGCTGTTTTGCCAACAAAATCTTATGTCTCCCAAAAACACCCGCTTTCAAGATCATACCAGTTACAAAGAGCTGGTATGTCCTCATGCTAGTCAGATTACGAGGACTGCAGAACTCAAGAAGTGGGAGAACTGGTCAAGATATTTAACTAGTTCTTCTCTGAAAAAACACATTTCCCTTTTCTTTCCTTCTCTTTTGTCAAGACTGTCTTTTATGAAGAATGGTAACAACATATTTTGATGTCACAAAGAAGTTGTTCAGAGAAGGTTAGGTGGTTCCTGTTCATATTCTCCTTTCACTAAACATCTGCAAATAATATTATTCCTGATATGCAGATGCTATCTCTGGGTTTCCCAGATGTAAATGGTAGGATGGTCTCCAGGAACTGTATCACCCTTGGCACTACAGCACAGCTCACCTCTCTCATGTTCTCAGCAGGTATCTTCATAAACAGGTATGTGAGACTTTGCTCTAACTGCTCAGCATGTTTTGAAAGCTTTCATGTGTGTTGAAAAACTGGGCAGTTTGGCTTTTTCAGGAGGAATTAAGCAGGTTAATTTCTCTTTTTTTAACTTTTCCTCCCCAATTTTTTTTTTCCTCCCACAGGGATTTGTAAATAGCATTCACAATCTACATGACATGAATTACAAATGTAATCGCAAGCATGAAGAAAGGTTAAAAAGCTCAGAAGAGTTGAGATCTGCTACTTTGCCAAACAAAGGCTGCATTGCTCAGGGGGCAGAAAGCAGAGCAAAGGGTTTTGTTGCACTCTGGGAAAGTGCTGATCATTCTTTAAAGTGATGGTAATACCATGAGCTTTATTAGAGAAGTCAGTGGACTTTTTGTAGTGTAAGAATCCTAACAACACTGAATCAAAGGGGCTCTCTTGTTCACCTTGTCATTTCATGTGCCTCATTTTTTCATTTCAGCAGTTACGTGCAGATTTGCATTTGAGGTTTCGTTGATACCTGGTGTGTAGCTAGAATATAAGGTTTCCCTTAGTAAAATGTATTGTTTATTGTGCTCAGGAGAAACATTTTTGTAATTTACTGGGCACTTCTGGGAAGTCAAAGCAACATAATTGTCATAGACAAGAGACACGCAAACATGTTCCCCTTTACTTAATTTACTGTTCTGATGGACAGACATCTCAATACATTTGCAATAACGACAGACTATGCAAAAGAAGAAATCAAAGATGTACAGCTCATCTTTTGAAGGCAACATAAATCAATGTCACTCTGCTGATGTTAATGTATTCTCATCAATCTACATGAGCTAAGAATCTGTCCCACAAACCATCTGTCACAACTGATACTTTGAATATCCAGTGAGTGTTTGACACCGAATGTCCAGTTTGCTTTAAATTAAATCAGGAAACACTAATTCATCTCTTTCAGACCAAAGATGTGCTTAAACTGAGACCAGATTACAATGACAGTCAGAGAATTGTTCTTTTCAATAATCTAGAAATTGCCAGTGTGATGAATACCTGATTCGGAAGGCATGTCAAAGAATATAGCTAAGGAGGTGAAATTTCTTTGTACCGTAGAACGGAGTATCCATCACATGTTTCTATACAATTTGTTTAAATTCTTTCAAAGACTGTATTTAAGTGGTATTTCAAACTATTTACATAAGATTACAAAGGTCAAAACCTATAACATGATACATAAATCCTTCTTCCCTTAGTATTACTTCATGCTTAATTTTTCCCCTGTGTATGAAATTAATATTTTGCTCAATGTTCAATATGAATTTGAAGTAGAATATAATTTTTGCTATAACCATTGCTTTTCATACTTTGTAACGTGTACCAAAGAATATTTTTCAGACAAATAATTTCATTTTTATGGTGTTTTTGTGCATGAAATTCCTTAAGATCAAATCTATATCTTTTAAAAGCAAATTCTAAAAATTAAAAGAAAAGCAATCTTAGTTTTTTCTGTTTTGACACAAAATATTTCCACTATTTAATGTGCAGTGTTTATAGAGGCTTATAAACCTTCTTAATTGTTTTAATTAACAATATGAAAACTAGTAACAACCACAAAACATATAATTTCAAACATAATCTGTTTCAGAGCACTGCAGATGGAAAATGCCTGTTTTCTTTAACTTTCCCCTTTTTCTTCTGAGCCCTGAAATTCAAATAGCCAATGATTCTCATTTGTGGCTTAAAGAATTTTAAACAAAACTCAACCACTGCTGCAGTAACATGAAGCAGTATGTAAATGACAGTACCTCAGTGACACAAAATTGATAAAATGCAGGCAAAATATCTGGGACTTATTATTTATGATCTAGTGATAGTGTCGGAATAACATTTACGTCTTTATTTCTCACAGAAAAAGTATAATAGACTTTTTAGTTTTCCCTTTTCTGAGAGACTTGACATGTAGAAAAATGGTCATAAGTGTGTTGGAATGTTTACAATTCTGGCTTTTTTCTCTATAGTTTGGGGAATCAGGGGGACACACAAAACTCTAGTAAGGGCTTTGAAGACTGTTGATGTAACACTCTACTCAGTTCACAATGACTGAAGTTTCTGACAAAGACTTTGGTAGCATATTTTATTTTTGCTAGTTGTATTTCTTAAATAGCAGGTATATCCAGGGAACAATGGGTGTTCTATTGCAAGAATTCAAAGTACAAAACCCTTCAAAGAAGATCATTATTTTGTCGGCCATGGAATAACTGAATCCTTCATCTTATACAAGAAAATTGAATTTGGCAAGGGATGCAAAGGATAATAAGAAGAGCTTTTATGGGTATGTCAGTCAGAAAAGGAAGGTTAAAGAGACCATAACCCCTTTGATGAGCAAGACTGGCAAGCTGGTCACTACAGACAAGGATAAGGCTGAGCTACTCAGCAACATTTTTGCCTCAATCTTCACTGATAACCTCTCTTCTCACACCCTCCAAGCTGGTTGACCACAAGACGGGGACCAGTGGGAAAAAGTCCTGGCAGTTAGGTGAACTCCCTGGTGACTGGAAAAAGAGAAACATTGCACCCATTTTTAAAAAGTGTAGAAAGGAGGACCCTGGGAGCTACCACCCTGTCAGTCTCACCTCTGTGCCTGGGAAGATCATGGAACAGAATCTTCTAGATGGAGGACAGTGAGGTGATTTGAGACAGCCAGCATGGCTTCACCAAGGGCAAGTGCTGCCTGACCAACGTAGTGGCCTTCTGTGATGGAGTAACTTCATTGGTGGACAGGGGAAGAGCTATGGATGTCATGTATCCGGACTTCTGTAAAGCCTTCAAAATAGTCCCCCAACACTCTTCTCCCTAAATTGGAGAGATATGGATTTCATGGTGTCAGAGACTGCTACAAAATTGGTCTCAACATCACAAGAAGCTGGAAGAAACTGTGGCATAACATCGCTGAGCAGTAAAACACAAGTTCCTCATTTCACTAGGACAACCTCTATTTTAAGCTAAAGTTCTGTCTGTTATGGGATTGGTATCCTGTTTTGCACATATTCCCGGAACTAATTGAACAGCACCATGCCCTGCGCGTATACCTGAGCCAGGGCCAAATAAACCCCCTTAGTGATGGTACTGGGTACGTGCACCACCGCTGAGTGGTGGGCCAGGTGATGGAGATTGGCTCAAAATGTCTCTGTGGACACTGTCTGCCTGGACATTATGTAACAGCATGCCTATAGTAGCACAACTGGACAGACACGAGCATACCTCACATTTGCAGCATATTGATAGTAGTGATAATGACTACCACCATGGAAACAGACAAGCTGGATGCAGCGATTGCAGCTCTCGCTGAGTATGGAGCAGAAGCCTCCAGAGTTATGATAAACCACAAGTGAAAAACAGCCTCCCCCACTGCACCTCTTTTTCTGCATGCGCAGCGAGGCTGAGGGGAAGACTATGGAAAGAAGGCAGCAGTGCCCTATGACCCCAGAAGACCCCCAAAAGTTACCTGGTGCAGGGGCACTGAGGTTATGCTGAGGGAGGTACTTATAAGGAGTTCTAAAAATCTCTGCCCAAATACTGAGAAAAAGGTGGAGACACGGACAATAACAGTGATCACGGCACTGCATCACATTGGAATGTTCTCCTACCCACTCTGAAAGACAGACTGCAGGTGCCACAGACTCCATGGTGGTATTTCTATCTCTATCTCTCGTCTTTCTTTCTCTTTCCC
>NW_010405352.1:2021-12291 GCF_000710305.1 Buceros rhinoceros silvestris | reverse complement strand
CTTTCCCTCATTACCCTTTTTTGTGTGAGTGTAATAAAGAGCAAACTTAGGCACTTGACATCATTTTTGTCTTAATTCTGTTATCAAGAAATTGCACCTCTCATGAATGGACATTTATTGGTTTGTGACAGATGAGTTTCAGATTTGATGGATTTCAGTACTTAAAGAGAGCTTATAAAAGGATAGGGACAGCCTTTTTAGCAAGTTCTGTTGCAACAGGAGAAGGGGTAATGGTTTTAAACTAAGAGAGGGGAGATTTAGACTAGATATAAGGAAGAAATTTTTCTACAATGAAGGTGGTGAAACACTGGCATAGATTGCCCAGAGGTAGTAGATGTCCCATTCATGAAAACATTCAAGGGTTGGATGGGGCTCTGGGCAACCTGATCTAGTTGAAGATGTCCCTGCGCACTGCAAGGGGTGTAGTACTAGATGACCTTTGAAGGTCTCTTCCAATTCAAAGCATTCTATGATTCTATGATAAAATGCTGCCAGTAGGAATTAAATAGTTTGAAGCAGATCATATTGTTTCCCAGTTTTAGATGCTTGCCCAATGGCATTCATGAGGATGTTTAACTCTTTTTGGGTGTGATCTTTCTCCCACTAAAGTTCACATATATAGTACAAATGACTCTGACTCATGCTTTCCGAAAGCTGATACTTAAGAGAGTGTATTGTTGATATGACGAGGTGTCAATATTCTGTCAACATCAGTGACATCAAAAACTATAAAATTAATTGTGGAAATAGAAAGCTGGCTGTAGATCAGTGCAGATGTAAGTGCATCACGTGCATTCTTCATGCATATGATTAGTCTCTCCAGAACTGTTAGGGATCTGACGCTCAGGATGTCACAGGCATTTAATTGGCTGATAGTGATTAAACAGCAAGAACAGACAAATGATGGATAATCATAAAGTAATACTTCTGTTTACACGTGATGGTCCATGAATCCCCCAGCTGGCACACATCCTGAATCATGCTTTGGAGGAAGATGTAATACAGCTTTGTGTTATGCCCTGTGAGTCAATCAATTCCAAAATTCAGTTTGGAGGATCTCAGCCTGGTCAAAGATATCTCAGGTTGTCTCACAGTATATCACTTCCAGAAGGTAGCACTATTTTAACACACTAAGGATAACTAGAAAGGCCACTGATCATTTAACCAGGAATAAAGCAGCAAAGAAATGGAGCCAAGAGCGTAGTTAAGGGAATGACTATTCAGGAGGTGTTTTTCAGTAACATCTTGACCACAGTGAATCAGATAATACTGCTGATTCAGTCACGCTTGACACATTACAAACTCAGCAAATAGCAGTTGTTGCTCTCCACTCACAGTCACCCTCTCCTTCCCAGAAACACTGTGCCTAACCAACTCGATTACCCAATGTTTAAAAGGTCATCAAGTCCACTGAAGAATCTGAGCTGTGCAAATAGACAGGGACAAAAGATGGAGAACAGACAGAAACAGAAAAAGAATGTGTGCAATCAACATAACTGGAGAAACAGAGCAGAAATGGAGACTGAAGGAGATAATGCAATTTTCTGCTAGCTAACATTGCATTCCAGGAGAGAAACCAGCAGCCTCAAAGACTGCCCTCAGAGACACAACACAGAGATGAGAAAGAAGATGCTTGTAGTTAGGGAATCAAATGAAAGCAATTGATGTAGCAAAAATAATATGAGACAGTAGAAAGTTTAGAGCTTTCTTACAAGAAAAAACAACAAAATAAGAAGAAGGTTTCTGAGCTATGTACAATTTACATTACAAAATTTGTGCCAAATTACATATTTTAGAGACAGATTAAAAAGTAAGATTGTGCTAAGCAAGCTGGCATATTTCAATCTTCTATAACAGCAGTGAAAACCCAAGAGTTTCAGTTTTCAGAAGAACGTATGTATACACACATACAGGATTGCAATGTAAAGGATTGCAATGCAATTACATAAAAATGTTTACTTTGATCATGCTTCCAAATTAAAATTGAAGAGCCTGTTGGTTTGGGTTTGTTTTTTAAGTCAATCAGTTATGTTAGTATCAGTACTGAGGCTATTTTGCCATAAAAATAGTGTCCTCATTTTTCTCTTCAAAAGTGCACAAGGCATTGAAACCGGCAGAACAGCTGAAATTCAGCATCTTCTCAAAGATTCCCATGTAGTTAACAAAGACTTTTCATCTTCTTTACACATAACTGGCTACTACACAAGTGGATCAGTTATACACATCATTTGTTTGTACCCTAGTGTGTTTCAGAGTGCTTGTGGCTGGGACTTTCAAAGTGACAAAGTTAGAACCTAAACCTATCATGAAGCTGGTTGATATATTTGTTGTTTACAATTGAGTTATGCAGTCAAGGTGTTCTGCTTAGGACTGTCTACGAGTCCAAACGTCACAGCTTTGTAGGATACCATTATCTAGCGTTCCCTTTTTCATGACACTTTGTAACTACCCTGCTCCTTTTGTAACAGGAGTAAATTTCAGATTAGGGGAGCAGTTCTGATAAGCAGTTCTGAGTCCCCACAGAACAGAAATTATATTTATGCCTTACAATATGCGTTAAAATTTAGGAGACATGTGACTTGGTGAAGCCCACCAAAATCATTTCAGTCTTCACAGAGCAGCCTCTCATCAACAAAACAAGCAATGTAAGTTAAAATGTATTTTTATCTACTAAATCGGTAGTAGAAAAAAGCCTATTTAATGGCCTATGAATTTGCAGTTTACTTTAGGAGAACTAGCAGGTTGCAGACGTAAAACCTGCAATGCAATATAGCTAAGCAATGGTTGATTGCTACAAGTATAGCAACACTATAAACTCTTGAGTGAGCTTAAAGCTATAGATTAGGCATCAGTTGCAGACCACATATTCCAGGTGCCACTAGTCCCGTACTGTCCAACCTTGCTTTCTACAAGTTAGACTCCTAGCGCTAAACATGAAGCAGCTTAAGGTGAGGCAGGGAAGGAGGCACGTGGCTGGAATTACAGACTTCTTACATAAAAGAAACTTGAAATTCAGCTTGTTTCTCAAGACAATAAAACATTGAATTAACTGAGTTCATAAACAGTTGCATTGAAAAACCAGCTCTACTATTTGTCAGATACTTTGACAAAATGAAGTGAGAGGGAAAAAAAAAGATCAAAGAGTGAGAAGGCAGAAAAATTCTGAACAGGCATATAGACTTTAGCACACAGAAAATTAAAACTCTTTAAAAAATTGGCTTCTCTTACGAGCAACCCAAACTTTTCAAAATAGTTGTTGTTCAGCAACAGTGATAATGATATGCTACTGCACATAAATACCTAATGACTTCACATGGAACTAAATACAGTGGAGTATCATATTAAAAGATAAAAACCACCAACTGAAATTGCAACAGCAACCCAAGTCTCTAAAGTTCCACTTCCTGAGGAGCTGCAGGTTTGGTGATTAGTGGTGGGTGCAAAACCATCATAATTCACATCAAACTAGATAAATACTATCGTGTGCGTCCTTTGTCACGCAGACAGTGGAGTAGGTATCAGTGTTATTCAGAAAGCTCAAGAGCCGAAAGCATCTTTTTGAATATCAAAATACAAGTAAATGCTGAAAAGCTAGATGAAATATTTTCTAATATCCTAAAATAACATCTTCTGAAGATTTCAAAGTAACACACCAAGAATTAAAATATTTTGGCTATTTATTTTTTTATCGTCACAGATGATAGATTCATTTCATATTAAATATTGGTGACTAAAGAAATGATGCAAGTCTTTCAAATCTGGAATATAAACATCAACTGGGAAAAAATAGAATGTAGTACAATAACATACATACAGATGTTATTTCAAATACACATGGATGATATGGAAATGTGTAAAACAGTTATAAAATAATATATGACAGTAAAGATTATGAATTTTATGAAGTTATAAACAAAGTATTTGATTTAAAAAATTCTTATTGTCATTTTAAAAATAGTTTTCCTTATGATGATAGGAAAATTAAAAAGGAGGAAGGAAGGAAAAATTTAGGGTCATTTAATTTCATTAATGCCATTATTAATGAGGAAAAAAAAAGCGTGTAACTCTTGGTTATTTGTCAGCTAGATTTCAGGTAAACTTCAAGGAATTATTCACATTGGATTATATATTTACATAAGAACAGGTATTTTACAACGTAATAAGTTAAGACAGAGAACACCTTATGCTAAAAACAAAAAGATTAATTCTTTCACTTGTCTTATAGCGATGGGTTAATCTTACTTAAATTATAAGATAGGAAAGGAAAATCAAACCACTTGATAAAGTGTAAGAGATCTGAGATTCAATGTTCCTTCACATTACATGGGTGGAAGTATGCAAAAACTGTCCCAATGGCTAAATGTACAAGGAGAGTATGAAGGAGCTGCACTAGCACCAGTACATTTTCTTCCTTAGAAGCTCTACATAGTTAGGGTCTGAATAACAAAAACACCTTGACAGACAGAAAGGAAACAAAAAGGCCTGGCCTTCCTTCCTTTTTGACCAATCTAGAGTCTAGAGGAATCACCTCTATCATTAAATCAAGTAGTATTAGTATTTTCAAATGAATCACTCAGATTCCTCTGATTAACACTGCTTCATAACAAAGAAGAATGCTGCTTAGAGAACATGGATATGTTTTTGTGACATAAAACATCAATATCAGGGCTCATAAATTACAGCACTTTTCCACACTACTGCCACCACAGTAGGGGAAACAGGACATGATTAAAATCTTCCATCTGCAGTTTCATTTGTTTAGGTATTTTATCAGCTCATGTAAATTAGAGATGCCTTGCGGGTCATTTTAGCTCACCACTGGCATGGTCATCTTGCTTACAACGGCAGCAGAGTCAGGAAAGCACAAAATAAAATTTGAGAACATAGGCATTACTCGCATTGGTTTGGCTTAGCCGGTACCACTGTGCCCAAATCCTCCATGAACTCAGGTCCTTCCTGAGTGTAGTGTCCAGTTTGCCTCATAGCCTCACTGCAACATCTTTTTTATCACAGAGATGTTAATTCAAATAGTACACAGAAACAACTTGATAAGACCTAAAAACGTGGATGAGATTTAAAAAAATAAACTATCAGGAAAAGCAGTATAGTTTCCCCAGAGCTGTCTGATCTGAAAGCATACCTTTATACCACTATTTCTTCTGCAATATATGGGAATTTAAAGATATCCAGGAATTACTATTAGATATTCAGAAGTGGTCACTATTTTTCACAGGTATATTACTCCGTGTATCTAATATCTGACCGTTAGTAATAAGAAGCAGTTTGGGAAGACTCAGGGTACGTATTTATCCTTGGAAGCTGTATTCCAACAGCTTGAAAGATTAATGAAAGATTGTCAGATTTCCCAGCACCCATATTGAGATTTACCTTTCATAACAATATGACACAAAAGCATGAAATCTACACTCTGACCTTCATTCATGTAATTCAGTTAAAGTACATCAATCATATTTTCTTTTCTTGGTTGAGTGGAGATCACGTTGTTTCATTTTAAGAACAATTTTCCCACGGTGTATTAAGTACCATATTATGCCTCTATGAAAAGTGGTAATGTGAAAAAAGAGGGACAGCAGAAGGAAATGTACTTTGCTAAAAAAAAAAAAGCTATAAACGATCTTGTCTGAACTCTGCAACATTGTCTTCTCATCCAGTCAAATAATATCATATCATTATATAATCAGTTTTTATTCAAAATTTTATACCTCTCCACTCTGAGAAGAAAGAAACAGAAACTAGTTAAAAGCTGGTGGCTGAGATTAAAAGGAAAAATTGGGTGTCAAAGGCAGTACTGAGGAAGATTGAACTGCCTAAATCAGCAAATGGAATCTAAAACCTCCAGTTCACTGGCTGCCTGGGTTTGATACACGTTGGTGTTTTGCATTACATTGCCACTCAGATCTCAGCAGTCAGAGTCCTAACTCTAGTATACCTCTTTTTTTGAGATTTAAAAATAAGAAGGAGGGATACCTATGCTGCTCAAAGGCACTGACCTGGTCCAGCAGCATGAATGTCCAAAATGAAGACTTAATAGCTTTCTTTATAATCAACGCCTGCCACTGCCACCAGTTTTTCACAGTAGCCAACTATAGAGAAAAATTCTCTTCTCGGAGGTGGAGGAATGAAGCCCACATATCTTATCACCCTGGTGAAGGCTCTATCAACCAGGCAGCAGATAGGACTATGCGCCCATATCTCTGTGTGTGTACAGACACAAACAATATTTGGCTTATTCCCCTGCTCTCCTACTGAGGATAATACCGGAAAGTGGTCCTATTTGATTGTGATTAAAACATACAACATTGTAATATTACTTATACTGTTTACCAGGTCTCCTCAGTATGATTTTTTAATTTTGTTTCATGCTCTTGACATGTTGTAGTCTACATTTTTAATTATATTAACTAGATCACAAATTTAATGTAACTAGATTTTTTAATCGAAAGTATTCCAAAGTCACATTCTGCATTTTTGCTGTTTTGCTATCCGTATTTATCCTCATTTAATCCTTGTTTATGTAGAAAAAGATCTTTTATGATGTGCTTTTAGTATCAGTAACTTTGGAAGATATTCAAAGTAGCAAGGTCAGAATTATGACTTACCTGGTTCTCCTGGTTTCATTGATACAAAAATGTCAGTGAGGATTATATAGATTATTTCAAGAAATATATCCTGTACTACGTGCTTCTTCAAAGTGAAGACTTCTCTCTGGTGAGGTCTTCAGTATATTTGTCCCTCTGCAATGCCCTTGTCATTATGCTAAGCAATAAGGTAACCCTCTGACCTGTGTAAAGCGTGGTTGTCTGTTAAATAAATGTTAGTTCATCTCAGCATCATTGTTCTTGTAACGACGTTTGGTTTCTTCTAGGTTGAAATGAAGACAATTGTTACACCAAATGGTTTATTCCAAGATTTAATTACACTGTTAATCCTTTAAGAAGCACAGAAAATTCCCTCTAGCAACACAAATCCTTTGCACAGACTCAGGCAATCCTAGTTGTTCATCTTCTACACCAGCGCTGAGGTGCAATTAGCACAAAAATTGTAAGTCTGGCTACCCTGCCACGCCAAACTATTCTGGACATGGAATGAGCCATATCCATGCCACTGTAGTAATTCTTGGTGGGAAAAACAGGTTATTGGAGTTGAATAGATTTCAGACAAGAAGCCCCAGCAGACTGCAGAGGACATCATAGTCACACTTAATGTTCTTTAAGTCCTAAATTCAGCATAGAGTTTCTTACCTTTGTAAGGACTGTGGCACTAAGCTTTCTATCTTAGTCTGGCTTTGTTCAATTTCCTAGAACATATAATAAGATAATACATATTCTCAAACTTTTCTGAGAGGAATTAATACGGATTTTGGCATTTCGGTATTGAGTGATTGCTTGACTTCATTTTCTTAGATGTGCATATTTTCTTAAATAACATTCAATTTAGGAAGTGTAACATTCATTTTTGGTAAGAAAATATACTCTTCAGTTGTGTTAACACTTGAAGGTGGGCTGAAACATTCACAACAGAAATTAGATAAATCACAAACATAAGAAAATATTTTAAAAACAATCTGTAACAAGTGTGTTAAGTTATTAAGAAATTTTAAAATGTCATCCATATTGCATATTTTTAGCTAGGCTTATTCTTTCCCTCTTAAAACAATAAAACTAAATCCTTAACAGAACTTCGTATGACATAATGCTAACTTTTCCTAATTTTTTCCTTATGCTTTTTAAGAGTTATTGTGGGCTAAACCCAGTAGACAGCTAGAGCCCCACACAGCTCACATAAAAAGTAGAAGCAAGAAAATTTGTGGATTGTGAGAAAGACAGATTAATAGGTGAAGCAAAAACTGTGTTTGGAGCTGTTTCCAGGAGAGCAAAGTTTCATCATGCGTAGTGGTTGCTTGGTAAGACAAACGTCGTAACTCCGAATCTTCCCCCTTCCTCCTTCCCCCAGCTTTTATTGCTGAGCATGACACATATGGTATGGGATATCCCTTTGGTTGGGATGAGCTGTCCCAGCTGTCTGCCCTCACAGCTTCTTGTGCACCCCCAGCATGCTCACTGGTGGGGTGGTGTAAGAAACGGAAAAGGCCTTGACAGTGTCACAAATCCAAAACAGCACCATAAAAGCTACTATGACTAAAATAAACTCTATTCCAGCCAAAACCAGTAAAAGAGCTTATTATTAGATTTCAGTGAATGTGCCAATGAGCATTAAAACTATGAGTGCTGTACCTGGATCACTATGGCATTTCTCCAGTTCCCGTGTGCCGTAACACCCACTCAAAACGTATGCCTGAGAGTATAAGATAACCCAGAAGTGAGATATCTATTCTAATTATATTGCTGCAGTTTGTACTTATGAGAGCTTTCAAGAATAGTGCCAGATCCAGCTATCAAATTGGCACTAGTCCTTGGGTAGCAAACTAACCAAAGTTAACAGGCAGGCCTTGTGAGTGGTTTAATATTATCAACTGGATTGTCAGATGAAACGACTGAAATGCTTAATAGTTCCTTGTTTATGATTTAACAAAGCCTGTCCTTACCTACTTAGGCTTTTCAGGGTTTTAACTTTAACATCTGTATGGGTCACCCTATGCTTCTGTACAGTCAAAGAATAAAATTAGGCTCAAAGCTCAATTAATCTGACCTAGATTGTCTATATAATTTTTATGTATTTTAGATATTGTCTTTAGGATGAGAACCTCTTCTTTCCCCCCTTTCAAAACAAAACATATCTACATGGCAAACTTAGATGTAGTTGTCTACACTTTATCAGATGAATCCAGACACCAGTCATGTTTCAAGAGTGATTTTATTCTGTTTGAGACACCAACTAACCCTGCCATCTAACCTGCTTTCAGTGTTGAAATGCTTTCATGCACAAAATGGGTTTTGTCATCTAAAAGTGACAAAGCTCTCAACAAAAGGTCTAACACAATGAGATGCTTTATCTATTCACACTCAAGCAGCGACCACAAAATCTTTGATTTTTTCTACAATCAACAAAAAATCCCCCCACCCCATCCCTTATCTGGTAAACATTATAAGACCACAGTGTACTTTGAACAATATTTTAAATGCATTTGGGGGTATCTGAAATAATAGATGACACTAGCAAAAATTAAATACACTTTTCAAGACCTGGTAATGTATCTAGTTATTCTCTATGGGTATATCATTCTCTGGCCAAATCTGAAGGGTCCAATCAAAGAGATGTTTTTGTAGGAGGGTATACCTATTGATAACCTAGAGTCAGAAGGCCATTAGGAGCTGATAATATAGCCATGTTAAACAAAGGTAAACAAAGATGTCTGTTATTCTGGTGAAATAATCTTAACACAAGAAGATTTAATGAGCAGTTACTTTTTATTGGATGGATCAGTGCCACCACGTACTTTGTTCCACTAAAGGTGTAAAGGAATAGGGTCTCCTAGTCATAGTTTAGCACTGTTAGTCATTAAACAAATGTACTTGTTAACCAAATGCTATTAAAACAGAAAGTTTCTCCCAATGTGATTTACTCAGGGAGAAATCCACCCATTTAAGATCCTCAGCAATGTATTGCTTTGCGACTTTCTAAGCCCTTGACAAATATCCCAGGGATAAGAGATGAGATGGGACATTGAATCCTCTGTTACACAGGTTTTGTGGTTATGGACTTCAACAGAAGGGCAGCAGCATTTATTCTAGGAAATTCTGTCTCTGAAAAACAAAAGGCATTTCTACAGAAGATAAACTTTTATTCTGCTGTAACTGAAAAGCTATCTCACTGTGAAAGCAGTGACTTTCTCTGTAGGGATGAATATGTTTGCTGACACAAGCACCTAGACATTCCTTGTTACTGTAGACATGGTGAAAGAGAAAAATACCACATTTTGGGTTGTTTATGGCCCATATATTTCTGCTTTCTCTCAGGTATTAATAATGTTATTATCATGTATATATTTTTATTCTATTATTTTTATATATAGTATAATCACATTATTTTAATTATTATTAGCTGCTGAATAGCAAGCATCCCATAGAAAAACAACATGAGTGCACAGCAAAGGAAAAAAGGGCAGCAGTTAAAAGAAGAAAGCACAATGAGAAATTGTATGGAGTATATCCAGGCTCCATCACTATCTCTTAGTCCATTCAAAATATAACTGTAATGCCTCTTGGTTTCAGTTCGCTGCACAAGCTTGATTCTCCCTAGATATGCCTGGAGGCATGGAAGAAAATTAACTGACTAACTATACTGCTAA
>NW_010405352.1:0-1887 GCF_000710305.1 Buceros rhinoceros silvestris | reverse complement strand
AACATGCACTCACTTTTTGCACCACTGTACATTGTTTCTTTCTAAAAAATTAATAAGGCAGCTGTAATCCTGAGGACCTGAATTGTAGAGAAGGAAAGTTTTTTCACATCGTCTATGTAAAACACCTAATTAAGGTGCAGAAAGTAAGAAAGATTCCTGGAATAAATAGATTTCAGAGTGATGATTTCCGCTAAATTTGAATTTTTATCAGAATTTTCTTCTACAAGAAACCAGTCATTGTTTATCGGGGCGGGGAGGGGGGGGGTGGGAAGAATCCATCATGTCTCTCAGAGTTGTTTGATTCTTCCTTCACATATATATCTCTGTGGGGTTTTTTTTATTCAGTTCACATCTAAACTTCACAAACACAATATTTAGAGATTTGCATTCTTTCAAATAAAAACCGAGAACACCGAGAAATAGATAATAGCTTTGGGGAGTTTAGAAAATGATCTGTCAGGAAGTATTGGCAAAAAACAAACTGCTGTTACAACTGAAAGTGCAGGCAGATCAGAAAAATGATACTCTAGACTGTTTGACTAGATCTCTATCCACTATAACGGGAGCTTAAACACATATCTGAAATGCAGACAGGAGCTTTGGAGATATAAAAATTTAGAAGTCTGAATCTGTAGCTGGAAGACTTCTTCCAAGGTGTTTATCTAACATTTTTAATCTATCTCTGATAATAGCTGTAATGAGTGCTTAGGTATAGAAAGAGTTTAAATACGATGATAGTTCTGGAGGATATTCAACCTGTCATCGAGTGATTAATAGCCATCAACAGATTTTTCTGCTAGAATTCGTCTGGCCCATTTCTTAATGCATCACCAATAACTACTGCCTTGGTCTACTCTTGCCAACAGAGTTAGACCAACAAACAACCCTTCTTATACGATTACAGTATCAGCAAAGAGATGTCAACCTGTATAACTCTCTGAGTTTCTTCTTGATATTAAGCTGTGTGACCAAAGAGGGTTTTGTTAACTGCGCCTTTATCATGTATTTTGCTAGCTAAACTCTTTCAGCTAATAAAACCCAAAATGGCAATGGCCACATTGAGGCTGGCTCTTCACCTGATTGTCTTTCAGCTGACTGTCTGACCACCAGCTCTTGAATTTTCCCAGTTTGATACAGCTAATTTGTCAGTCTTCACTACAGATATTCACCTTCAACAGTAGAATATTTCCCTTTTCTCACTCACAATCACACACAGATGCACATCCTTAGTTTGTGATATTTCTTCGTTCTTCAGTTGCATATAGAGTTAGTCCAACTAGCTATTTCAAATTAAACAGCAATAAAATTGGGTGACATAGATATTTTTTTTAGTGCAGCAAAATATTCCTAGGATTGTTGAGTGAAAAATGTGCGTATATACCTGTTCTCCAAAACTCTGCAGCCAGAGCTGAATAACGTATGCATTTTCAGATTTATGTCAGATGCTTAGAGTTAGATGCAAAAAAACAAGAGGGAAGTTTTTGAACTCCTTTTCATGTGTAGTCTCAGCATTTGTAAATGAAAAATGTCTGAAGTATGATTTTAAGACAGAAATATTTCTCTGCAGTGCATTCTTACACTGTTGGGTTTTTATATATACATAAATTGATTCACTTCCTGAAAATCTGACCTACAGCATAACAAGAGAAAAGAGCAGGTTAAACAATATATTTCCGGAATTCTAGCCTTCCTAAATAGCAAGATTAACTGTAATTTTTTTGATGTAAATTTGGCAAGAGAGTTAATACACAGGGTAAAGTCTGTTAGAAAATCATGTAGGGAATAAACACATTTGTATTTTAAACAAGGTAGCTAATAAGACATCAGAAGTATATATAATTATTTGTGTAAATATATATATACATATATATATATATCTCACTCTCT
>NW_010405351.1:12233-12502 GCF_000710305.1 Buceros rhinoceros silvestris | reverse complement strand
AAGGTCTGCGCTGCGGGGAGGAGGCAGTTCCCGGGCAGAAAGCGCGACGGCCGGTGCGGGGCTGCCCTCAACAGGAGTTCCCGGCAACGTCCCCACCGGCAGCCAGTGCCGAGCAGGTTTTGGGGCTGTGCTGTGGTGGTAGAAAGCCACAACGCATTCAGTCACCTTTCAAACCTCGTGTGGCTTCCAAAGGGGCAACCCAGCACAACACCGTGGTCTTGGGCAGACCCACCGGCCAAGCAGCTGCAGCCACCCCCCTGTCTCACCTC
>NW_010405351.1:11677-12096 GCF_000710305.1 Buceros rhinoceros silvestris | reverse complement strand
CAGCTGCCGCCACCCCCGTGTCTCACATCCATGTTTTATTCACCGTAATTTCTCTGCGCTTAGTTCTCAGAGAGGTGGGGGGTAAAAGTGGTGGAAGAGCAAAAAAAAAAAAGCTTGGAGGAATCAAGAGAGAGAAGCCGAAGTGATGTTGGTGGCATCAATCCACGTCACAGCCGTGACACAGTGACTCGCCGAGGTGCCGGGGCACGAGGAAATGTTCGCTCTGTGCGGGTTTTTCTTTTTTGACACTGAAAGACTGATTAAAGCCATGTGCTGGAGGCTGTGAGGGCTCCTCACCACCCACCCCCGGGCCAGGTCCATTGCCCTGGGCAGTGACCAGTGACAGCTACACGCAGAGGCAGTGGCATCAGGTCGAGCTCTGGCCGTGACAAGGCACGAAGCCCGTGGCTGGTTTTCTG
>NW_010405351.1:11169-11464 GCF_000710305.1 Buceros rhinoceros silvestris | reverse complement strand
CACGGCCGCCGCCTGCCGCGATGTTCGGGGAGCAAAGCGCTCGCGGTGAACTAACGGCGAGAGGCTTGTGCCATCCACTGGCACCCACTGCCCGTGGCTCTCGCTCTGACCATCGAGCCATGGCCAGAAGTTACTGGAAGAGCTTGTCTTCACCAGCGCCTTTCCGCCAATGGGCTCAAGCTGTCAGGACGAACAGGAGATAACTTGTCACTCATGTCACATGGGAACAGCGAGACCCACGCCAGCTGCTGGCTCAGGAGTGGGGAGTCACGCTGACGTGCCAGGGGCTTCCAGG
>NW_010405351.1:10601-10965 GCF_000710305.1 Buceros rhinoceros silvestris | reverse complement strand
CCTGCAGCCTGTCCGCACGGAGCAGCCACTGGGCATGGTCTTGGTTACACGGTCTGTGCTCGAGCGTGCTGGTGACCTCAGAAGCCTTCAGCAGTCTCATGGTGTGATGAGTTTATCTGCTCCCGCAGGCCCAACCGCGCTGCTCGTCTCTGGCCATTATCAGTTCTCGGGAGGCTTTCACCAGCTATCTTCTCAGCATATGCTGCTCTCCTCAGCCTGCTGTGCTCCAGGAACCACATCTCCACCCGTTCCTTCCCCTCCCACCCCATCCCACCCCATCCACCGAGGAGGGACGTTCACCAATAGAGAGCTCAGCCCTGCGCAGTGCAGCTGAGAAGGTGCAGCACCACGGAACAGATTCCAT
>NW_010405351.1:10073-10350 GCF_000710305.1 Buceros rhinoceros silvestris | reverse complement strand
CGTGGCAGGGGGTCTCAGCCCCAGTCTCCTGCCCCTCCATCCCTGGCCAGCCCCGCCAGAGCCAGCAGATGCCTGGAGGAACCTCCAGACCCAGTGGGTCTGGTTTGGACATCTGCTGGGCATGGCACAAGCTGCCAGACACCCGCCCACTGCTCCCCAGTCTGCCCCAGTTCACTGTCCCAGTGCATGGACCTCAGACTCCTGCGGGGTGGCAGATCCCCCAGGGCACTGCGGCACCTCGGAGCTGCGAGCAGGCTGCAGCACACGCCAGCGGCTT
>NW_010405351.1:9575-9817 GCF_000710305.1 Buceros rhinoceros silvestris | reverse complement strand
TCGGACCCCCGCCCCTCCACCCCCCCCAGCCGCTGTGTGAGCCCACAGGGCTCGTGGTGGCCATCGGGCCACAAACCCACACGTGGGAAGGGCAACCCACAGACCTGCTGTGGGTCTGCCAACCCCAGAGCCACTCCCACTCCTTCCATTCTCCGCTCCTCCAGCGCGGGGCACAGGACTTGGCTTTGCTGGGGCAAGGCTTTGCCCACAGCAGCCCATGCCCAGGGCTCGGCCCAGGCTTG
>NW_010405351.1:6975-9359 GCF_000710305.1 Buceros rhinoceros silvestris | reverse complement strand
GAGCTGCTCTGCGGGGCGCAGGTCCGGCCGGGCAGCGGGGAGGGAGCAGGTTCCTCTGCTGAAACCTCACTCCCTGTGCTCCTAAGTCCAAAAAACCAGAGAGACGCTCTTTGCAACCCGCTTCTGCCGCTGACCCCACACCCCGGCGGCCCCTAGCAGCCACCCCCACCACTTGCCGTCTCTTCGGACAGTCCAAAGGAAGGTGAAGACAGACACGGAACAGCAGCAGACGGTGAGGTCTGTGCTCTGGGAAGGCCACATTTGGTGAAGGTGTCACCTGCTCTACAAGGAGATGAAGGCTGCCGAGCGCAGCGGAGCAAACCCCCTCCCATGTTATGTGCCAGAGCGCAGGCACAAGACCCTTTAGTCCCACCTTCCTTAACCACAGGGATGGGCAGGAGCTCAAGTGCTGAGCCCCTGCGGGACGGTCCGGCTGGCAGCCAGGCACACAGACACAGCACAGGCACAGAAACACAGACACCACCGAGGGGGAGGAAAGTCTGGAGTGATGGAGCTGAAAACGGAGCATGGGCGAGTGATCCTGTGAGGCTGGAGCAGCAGAGGGGTCTGGGGTGCCGCAGGGCAAGAGCTGTGCAGGTATCCCACAGAAAGAGGGGAGCAGCGCTGGTGGAGATCGGGGCGAAGGAGAGAGCGTGGTCCAGGCTGGGGAGGAGAACGGGGAGCTCCAGGGGACAGGGAAGATGGATGTTCCAGCTGGTGGAAGATGTGAGCGCAGAAAGTGAAGGATTTTTCCTGGAAAGTTCATGACCGAAAGCGGTGGAAGGGACAGGGTAGATGGAGGGGCAGATCACCAGGACTTGTGCACCGCGGTGAGCGTTGCTGCAGGAGGTCCTTGGCCCCGCGCAGCGAGGTGCCTCCAGCAGCACCGGTGGCACTTACGGCATGGCCTTGAACTTCCTGCGCAGAAGGTAGTCGATGACATCGGGGTCTGACTGAAACAGCCTTCTTAGGACGTGCTGCTGCATTTCTGCAGAGACCTGGGAGAGACACGGGGACACGCTGGGTCACGCTCCTCCCCACCTCTGGAGGAAGAGGAGCAGGGGCAGCCCAGGACAGCAGAAGGAGCCCAGGTCAGCACGTGCTCACAGACCTGCCACATCAGTGTCACATCCCACCCAGCTCCCAGGGACCCAGGCAGGATCTCAGCCCCTGCTTCTCCCACACTGACCCAGTCCTTTGGCTCCCGGCAGCCCTGACAATCGCTTCAAGGCTTTGGGGGGCCCTGAAATGTCCCCAGGTTCCCACGGACCTGTAAGAATGGACGTTTCTGGTATTTCTTGGGCATTTCCCAGGTCCTCTCCTACAACCAGGGCCGGGAGGACTGCTCGCAGTATGCTCTTACCGATCCAGGGGGTTCCAAGCTGCCCAGCCTCCTCTGGGTTGTCCCCAAGGAGAGCAGCCAAGTGACTATATGGAGCCCACCTATGTCACATCCCTTGGGGGCTGCTTCAGAGCACCCGAGTCCACGAAAAGCACCCGCCAGGTCAGAGCCCTCCATCTCTGGCGGTACCTAAACCCCAGCTGGATGCAGCCCAAACCGATCTGTGGTTCTATCATTCACAAGCCGACTCGAGTCGCCTGCTGTGAAGTGGGGCTGGGAATTCATCCTTCCTGCTGCTGCCGCTGGAGGAGTTCAGAGGGGAGGAAAGGTCTGGAGAAGCTGCCCTGAGAAAGCCTCACCTACCATGAACAAGGTCTGGTGGTGCTCAATCAACCTCTGGAGCACCAGTATGATGGCAGTGCTGTCTTCAAAGATCATGGCACCGGCATCTTTCTCCCCAGGCTTCTCCTTTTGCAGGATGTTGGGACCAAAGATGGTGGCCAAGTTTGAAACTGTCATTTTATTCCCAGGAATCTATCCACGAGCACAAAAGGAAATCAGAGATTATAGATGCTCTGGCGTGAGATGTCCAAGGATGGCCTCACCCACCCCGGGACGGGAACACGAGCTGCAGAGTGAGGCCAGAGTGTTGATCTGGGTCCAGTTCTCTCATCTGTGAGCTGGTGGCAGGGCCGGAATGAAGGTTGGTGGTGCTGGAGCACACACTCCTCCCCTCCTGGCATAGGGGCCTCCATTCCCATTCACCTCAATGTCACAACCCCGGCCAGCAGGTAGCAGCCACGATTTCTGTGTCATTTTAGAGATACGGAGATATGGAGCTCAGATTGCCCAGAGAAACCAAGACCAACCCCAAGGCGTGACGGTAAGTCAGTCCTTCATGGGCATTGGAGGTGGAAAACCAGAATTAGTCCACAAAAAATGCCCCTTGTGCCACCCAGATCTCGGGGGGGTTACTGCAACCACAGCTGGATGGAAGCAACCCGGGGCAAGGGGGTTCCTCAGCCGTTCGCTCTTGCCAAGG
>NW_010405351.1:6504-6826 GCF_000710305.1 Buceros rhinoceros silvestris | reverse complement strand
GCCCCAGCCAGTCTCGCGAGAAGCTCTGCTTGCTTTTACCCAGCGAGGTCTGAGCGACCCCTCCTTGGCGCGGTCAGCCGGTTCAGGCCAGCCTTACCTCCCGGCCATCGGGGTCCCGCGAGCTCTCGGCGTGCCGGGCCACCTCTCTGAGGAACCGCAGGAGCCGGTGCAGCGTGTCGCTGTGGCAGGGCGGCAGCAGGAAGAGCAGCAGCTGGAGGGTGGCCAGTTGTGCCAGGCCCTCCATGGCTAGGCAGAGCAGCCCTTCATTAGTGCGGGGTGTAAACCCTCATTTACATCCAAGTAACGAGCTCCGGAGCGAGCT
>NW_010405351.1:5089-6304 GCF_000710305.1 Buceros rhinoceros silvestris | reverse complement strand
CCTTCATCCCCTGCCCGCAGTGACGAGCACCCTGGGAGACCCCAGCGAGGGCTGTGACGTGGCTGCACTTGGGGTTTTATAGCGCCACAGTCAAAGCCTGTCCTGGACCAGAAAACAACCCCAAAGCACAGACTGGAGCAACCGCACATGGCAGTGCCGGGGGGACACGGTGAGTCCCAGTGCTGGGGGGACATTGTGAACCTCAGTGCCAGGGGGACACGGTGAGTCCCAGTGCTGGGGGGACACGGTGAGTCCCAGTGCTGTCAAGTGGTTTTGGCCAAGAGTGCTAAGGAAGGATCTGGGGTTCCTTCTCCACGCTCTCTACAGGCGGTGAGACCGTGGGCTCCAGGATCTCCTCCTTCACCGCAGCCTCTCCCAGCCTCCCAGTTCCGCTCCACACCTTCCTGCAGCTTCCTTACCACCGCCTGCAGGGCCCAGCGGCTCAGTTACTGTCAATTTGGGAATGGGCTGGTTTGGGAGCTCACATCAAACCCAAGGAGCATTCCACAGGTCCGACTGCACATCACCACCACCACACAGGGGCCACTTCCCGCTGTGCTGGGACGCTCCTCGCTCGGGACTCCTGTCTCTGCCCTGCAGACATGCCGGCCCATGGCACAGCTCGAAGAGATGGGTGCTGCCACCAGCCTTCCACCCCACCACCCGCCAGGTCTTCCTCACCTCCCTGAGGACACCACACGCCTGAAGAACCTCAACCAGGAGACCCACGCCCTTGCTCCGGGGTGAGCTCAGCAAGGACAGGCTGCGTGACACTCCTCTGCACAGCACCGTAAGCTCCGACACTGGAGCTTGAGGGCAGCAGATGGCCTCGTACCCCCCCAGATCCCGGGACACCTCTGTGACCCCCCACATGGCCCGTGGCCTGCAGCTGTGCCATCTGGATGTGGAAGCGGGAACTCAAGGATTTGGAGAATCAAATCTGAGGAGAGAAGGATGGCAAAAGGGAAGGCAGGTGACCGAGAAGGAGATCAAGAAGGAGCAGAGTCTGTCTAAAAACTCAGTTGCCCAAAATTAAGCCGCCCTTAGGGGCAGCGCAAACAGCTCCTGCACGACCCCCCGGCATGGAGCCGGTAACTGCCACGGAAGGAAATTCCCCTTTTTCCCTCTCGAAGCCGAAGCAGGCGGGTGGGCTGGGCAGGGCGAGCCCCCGCAGCCCGGCACTCACAGGCGGTGCTCAGGAAGGCGCCGTAGAGC
>NW_010405351.1:4630-4841 GCF_000710305.1 Buceros rhinoceros silvestris | reverse complement strand
AGACCAGCCACGTCGTGGATGCTTTGATGCTCGTCCAAGAAAACATCCAGTCCTTGGTCAAACTCTTCCCTCAGCTTGAGCATGGAAGGACGGAGAAGAATAAAGCCAGAGGTGAGTTCTTCCGCCAGGAGCAGTCCCTGCTGCTCCCGATGCAGGGCATGCCAGAGCCCCCAGCCGCTGCTGCCCAGAGCAGGGACCACGGGAGCCGCCG
>NW_010405351.1:4079-4539 GCF_000710305.1 Buceros rhinoceros silvestris | reverse complement strand
TGCAGGGCATGCCAGGCCCCCCAGCCGCTGCTGCCCAGAGCAGGGACCACGGGAGCAGCCGGAGCTGCTGGCTGGTGACCGGAGCCCGGTGGGGGCTCTGAAGTGCCAGCCAGGGGGTGGAGGCTCATCTGCTACAGGCGCCCTGGGGAGGTGAACCCGCCCTCCGTGCCTGGGAGAAAGACCTGTGGCAGGGGGCAGGTTGTCTGCGATCCACCAGGTGGATGTTTGAGACCTCTCCCTGTCAGCGTGTGCTTTATTCACCCCCACCCCACCAGCAGCTGCCCGCGGACGCAGTGCGGCCACAGAGGACCCAGGCAACGCCTCGCTTTACCTGCTGGACTCTCTTCTTGGAGCTCCCCACCCGGAAGATGCCCTCTGTTTGGAGACCTGGGGGAGAGACAGGTTAGTGCTTCGCCTTCCCACGGGCACCCCCAAGAGTCCCTGGAGCCAACCCAAATCC
>NW_010405351.1:2895-3988 GCF_000710305.1 Buceros rhinoceros silvestris | reverse complement strand
CCACCCCAACGAGTCCCTGGAGCACCTCGACATCACGGGGGTGATGCACCAAGGCAGCGAGTCCGTCCCTGCTCTTGTCAGGGGTGTTTGGAGCCACCAGGTTCTCCTCCTGCCTGTGGGTCAGGGAGGAGATCTCACCCGAGCACTCACTGACACGCACAGCAACATTCACTCCGCAGGCCAGGTGCTACACTCAGCCCTCAGCACTCTCCCTGGCTGGCTTTTTGGGGACGTGTCCTGCCCCAGGAATCGGCTGCCTCCTTCCATCTGGGACCAGAACACCCCAGCCAACCACGTGTGATGGGTTCTACCAGCCCGCCGTGGAGACACACGTATTTACCGTGGGCTTCAATGTGTTCACAACATCTGTCCACAATCCGTGGCACCTGCCAGGTGATGGGGTTGAGGCTCAGCATCTCCTTGCCCAGGCTCCTCCGTGGATCCAGCTCGTGGGGGTGTGAGAGCTGCAGAGCCTCCAGCAGCTTGGAAACGTTGTCGCTCAGGTCGGTGATGGAGTCCACGGACATTGCCCCCTGAGGTGGAGCAGAGGTGGTTTGCAGAGTGGCAGGAATGACACCCCACAGTCCCAGCACAGCGCCACTGCTGCGACCTCAGAAGCTTGTGAGAATGGGAGGCATCACCTCCAACCACACACAGAGGTCAACGAGCAGCGAGGGGTCTCTCCTGACCAGGGAGCCAACATAAGCCACCATCGATGGCCACAGCGTCTGGTGGGAATTTCTCAAGGGCAAGGCCCAGTCTCCAAGACGAGATGGAACGGAGGAGCAGACAAAGCCACGGTGCTGGTGACAAGCCTCCTCCCACCCCTACCTGCGGCTGCCTGGCCATGTCCTTCTGGTCTCCTCGGCTCCTAAGAGCTGAGCTGGCAACGCGTGTCCCACCCCTCACGGTCCATCTCGTGGGGGAGTCAGGGACATCCCGTTTCCCTGAGGGCAGACTGGGACTGTCCCAGTCGAATCACTCACATTCCATAAGAGAAGACCCTGGGAAACCACACTGATGGCTGAAGTCGGAGCCGCCCCCGCCCAGCACGGCGCAGCCCATTTCCGCAGCCGTACCCTTCGCTGGCTCC
>NW_010405351.1:1078-2833 GCF_000710305.1 Buceros rhinoceros silvestris | reverse complement strand
CTCTCCCGTTCCCGCAGCCGTTCCCTTCGCTGGCTCCGGGCGATGCTGTCTGGAAAGGCTGGGGAGAGCGGCTCCTCCGGGAAGACCCCGCAGGGCACCAAGCCGAAGCTCCTGCCCATCGGGGACCTCTTCTGCCTCTGAGCCCGAAACCTCGTCACCGACGTTTCCACCTCCAGGCAGAGCCGGCGGCTCTTCCCCACCGCCTCCTGCAGCCGCCTGTTGGCGCGGTCGTTGGCGATGACTTGGCAGAGCGGGATCCCGAAGGTCTGAGGAGAGCAGTCTGGGGAGAAACAGGGGAGGAACGGGAAACTGTCGCTAGCAGGACAAAGCCAAGAGGGAGCTGAGAGTCTGGACACCTCCCAGCTCAGCCCCACCAAAAATCTCCCATTCTGCCAGAGAGCAGGACCAAAGCGTGGGCAAAAGGGGCTGCTCACCTTTCTTCTCCTTCGAGAAGCTCTCCAGCTTCTGGCGGATGGATTTGCTGCCTTTCGGTCCCGCTGTCAGGAGGAAAGGAAGCAAAATCAAAGGTTCTGCGTCGTGCGGCTGTTGGAGTACAGGCTCCCCTCGAAGACATTTGCCTTCGTGACCCTCGTGGCCACAGGCACCTCCCATGGGCAGAGGGATGCTGCAGGCCTGGTGTGGCCGTGAAGATGGCATGGTGGACATCAGCTCCCTGGGGCAAACAGCCCCCGAGACAGTCCACCATCCTGCCAACCTGGGCACCTGGACCCCACAGCACCAAACTTCAGCCGCGGGTTAAAGCCACCTCACCTGGCTCAGACCACAGGGCTCTGAGCAACCTGCTCTGGGGGAAGGTCCCTGCCCATGGCAGCGGTTGGAGCTGGGCGAGCTTTAAGGTCCCTTCCAACCCAAACCAGTCTGTGATCGTGAACACACCAACCACCAGAAATGCTGTGCTGGTATCGGAGAGACATCCCACACCCCACGCTGCACACCCAGGGACTGCAGTGACCCGAAAACTCATTCCTCGCCCACCCTAAATCCTTGCAGGACACACCAGCACCCTGCTCTGGCTCCTGCTCCTGAGGAATTCTCTTCCTCGAAGCCACCGGCATGCGGATGTTTGGGTTACTCCGTAAGGGTCAGAAGAAAGCTGTGGGGTCAGAATGAGCAGCATGCGCATCGCGAGCAGCCTGCGCTCGCCATCCTGCAGCACTGTGTGTGCTGCCTCTCAAATGAGCAGAGAGTGAAGAACAACCTGGAGACAAAACACACCCAGCAGAGGGAACAAAAGGGCCACCGAATCTCTGCTGATTCAGCACAGGGTGAGGAGGGGGGACACAACGCGCTGCAGCTGAGCACCAGCACAGCTCTCCGCCCCTGAAGCGGAGCAGATGTTCCTAACGGACACAAACCATGAGGAGAGGAGAGGACAGAGACCAGTGGGGTCCCTGCCCAGAAAGCCTGAGCTGGTGCCTCCGTGACAGGCTAACACGAACCCAGGAGATGAGGACAACTTCTTCCCACCAAGATGCATCACAGCAAGCCTGATGCTGTGCACACTTCAAAGGCTTCATCTCACTTGGTCATCTCCTGCTCAAACCATGGGATCCCGGAACCGTTCGGGCTGGAGAAGCACTTGGAGCCCCTCCAGCGCCCGTGTCCCCCAGCAACGCCAGGTCCCCCCTGCCCCCCGTCCCCCAGCAGCACCTCCACACGGCTGGGAAACCCCTCCAGGGATGGGGACTCCACCATTGCCCTGGGCAGCCTGCGACACGCCTGCACCACCCCAAC
>NW_010405351.1:562-943 GCF_000710305.1 Buceros rhinoceros silvestris | reverse complement strand
CCTCCCCGGGGGCAGCTGGAGGCCGGTTCCTCTTTGTGCTGGACATGAATCCAAAAAGCAAAGCTTATCCCACCCCAGCGCTGCTGTGATAGTCCCAGTGGCAGACCTCGCCAAGTGACATTGCATCTGGTTTGGATTAGGGGGATCAGAGGCAGACAAGAGGCAAGGTCATGTTCTCACACTCCTGTGGACGCAAAAACCCTCCCCAAGAGGCTGACCAGAGCAGGGAACAAAAAATAAAATGGACCAAAATGTGTCACAGAAGTTTCCCCATAACTGTCGCCCTGCGTTAGGAAGGTGGGGGTGAGCGGCAGCCCGGGCTGCGGGCTCAGCCCTCCCACAGCAGGCACCTTCTCTCCCCTCCTCTACCTCCGGACCGGC
>NW_010405351.1:0-314 GCF_000710305.1 Buceros rhinoceros silvestris | reverse complement strand
CGCGGCCTCGTCCAGCGGGAGGAGCCGAGACGAAGTCCTCTGCAAAACAAGCACGGGAAGGTAAGGGTCAGGAGCAAACCGCGGAGGGGCCCTCGGCCAAACGCCCCAGCCCGTCTCCTGCATTTTGGGGAGCTCCCCCCGTGGTTCGCAGCCTCCCGGAGCAGCCCCGCAGGGACCCGCTGTCTCCCAGCTCCTCACCAGCCCCGCACTGGGCTGGTGCCGCACCCCTCACCCGCACCCGGCGAGCCCGGCGCGGTCCCGAGAGCCGACAGCAGCAGTAAGGCAGGGGAGGACCGAGGTGACCTGCGAGCAAA
>NW_010405350.1:13239-13572 GCF_000710305.1 Buceros rhinoceros silvestris | reverse complement strand
CGAGAGGCTGGAGACCACGGCCAAGCCCTGCATTCCCCAGACACCGGCCCGAGACAGGGGCTGCTGGGGACACTGACCCTCATCTCTCTGACAGCAGCTTGGGGCTGGGGGTGCCCAGTGGATGGAGCATGGCCAGAGGCTGGCCGTGGGGAGCAGCCCCCTCCCCTCTTGCCCTGGGGATGCCCACGGGGGGTGGGATGGGGCCAAGCCGGCTACAGCCACTAGCCCTGAGGCTCAGCTCAGCCACTCACCCACCTGCAGCGGCTGCACCTCCTGCTCCTCAACAGGCTGCTGATCTGGGGCTGGCTCCGCCCCCTCCTCCTCCCTCCCCTC
>NW_010405350.1:12022-13204 GCF_000710305.1 Buceros rhinoceros silvestris | reverse complement strand
AAGCCACTCGCTCGACGTCTCAGCCACGCCACCCCCCCACCTGCAGCGGCTGCACCTCCTGCTCCTCAACAGGCTGCTGATCTGGGGCTGCCTCAGCACCTTCCTCCTCCTCCTCCTCCCCTTGGTCCTCATACCAGACCTCTCCTGGTATGCAAGCTGAGGCAGCCCCACCACATTTCTCCTCCTCCTCTTCTTCCTCAACCCAGACCATCCCAGGCACACAGGCGTGGGCAACCACAGCACCTGCCTCCTCCTTCTCCTCCTCCTTCTTCACCCATGCCATCCTGGGCACAGGAGCTGTGGAAGCATCAGCACCTTCTTCCTCCTTCTCCACCCAGGCCATCCTGGGCTCAGGAGCTGTGGAAGCATCAGCACCTTCTTCCTCCTTCTCCACCCAGGCCATCCTGGGCTCACGGGGGGATTCCTCCGCCATTGCGCTGCTACTTGGCCTCGAGGGCTTCTGCCGCAGGGCTCGGAGACATCTCCGAAAAGCGCCACAGACGCGGGTCATCAGGGAACGACGTGGCTGTGCACGGACTCCGTCTCTCACCACTCCATCCATCCTGCCCCGTCCCCTGCTCAAGGCAGTCTGGCATTACTATGGCCCCACCAGCACCTCTATCACCTATATCACGGCGTGTCACAAAGGGCTCCGTGACAACGCTGCCCTGTCTCGTGCTCTGGGCATGCTGGGGTTACTGTGGCACTGCCAGTGGCCGTATCACCACGTGTCTCAAAGAGTCACTAACGTGTCAGCATGTTGCACTTGCTACGGATGAAATTCCAAACCGTTGGCAGTGTCCACTGTCCCAGGCCCTTGCCCTTATTCTCCCCCACACCATGATGCTCCCAACTCACCCGCCTCCGGCCAGAACTCAGGGTCATGGTCTCGAAAAACTTTTGTGTAGCCGAAACAAGACCTGGGACATGTTCAGGAGAGCCAGCAACAGGAGCATCTGGCCTGGACATCGCAAAGCTGTTCCAAAGTCTCCAAAGCTCTTGTGATCAGCCTGAAGGGAAAAGGGGAGGTGAAAGAGAGGGAGAGAGTATCCCCGGGGTCTTCCCCTGAGCTTGGGTGTGATTTGCAATAAACAGCAAGAAACAGCAGCTGAGCCTCGTGCCCAAGGATGTCATCACACCTCAAGCCGACGTTGTGCACCCAAGCTACACAAGAGTCCTGAT
>NW_010405350.1:11331-11877 GCF_000710305.1 Buceros rhinoceros silvestris | reverse complement strand
TGCTCCTCGAGGTCCTCAACCTCACGGTGCACAGGAGGATTCACAGGGCACCAACACCTGAACAAATGAAGCAACGTGGTCACCATGGACTGTTGAAGCAATAGGAGAAATGCTTGGAACTAAACTGTTTGAAGGTGCTCTGCTCAGAGCTGCCCTTCCGGCAGGACCTGCCTGGCCTGAAGCCAGCCTCGCTGGGCCTGATTGCCTCGTCCCGGCCATCCAGCTCAGGGGCCAGGCATGTGGGGAACAGAGTGTTGCCTTGGGTGTGATTTGCAATAAACAGCAAGAAACAGCAGCTGAGCCTCGTGCCCAAGGATGGCATCACACCTCAAGCCGACGTTATGCACTCCAGCTACACAAGAGTCCTGATGTGTCTCCTCGAGGTCCTCAACCTCACGGTGCACATGAGGATTCACAGGGCACCAACACCTGAACAAATGAAGCAACGTGGTCACCATGGACTGTTGAAGCAATAGGAGAAATGCTTGGAACTAAACTGTTTGAAGGTGCTCTGCTCAGAGCTGCCCTTCCGGCAGGACCTGCCTT
>NW_010405350.1:9472-11100 GCF_000710305.1 Buceros rhinoceros silvestris | reverse complement strand
TGGCAGCCAGCTCAGCTCCCAGTGCCCTTCCACAGTGGGTGCATCACAGGACGGCAGCGCTGCTCCGTCACTCTCTGTCTCTGGACAGCAAAGTGTTTTTTCATGGCAGCACTGGCAGCAGGCATGGGATGCTTCCGCTGCCAGGGAAGGGCCTGCGGCACCCACCCCTCTTGCAAAGGCACCTTGCTCGGCAGAGAGAGGTTGGCACCTGGTGGAGCCGTGGCAAGGTTCTCCTCTCCCAAGACATCCTCCTTCAGGTGGGAACAAGGCCATCTCCCCTCCAAAACAAGGGATGGGATCAATCACCCAGTTGAAGTCAATCTGCACTAATGAAGGCACCATGGGCAACAAACAGGAGGAACTAGAAGCTGCTGAGCAGCAAGAAGACTATGATATAGTTGCCATCACAGAAACATGGTGGGACGACATGCATGAGTGGAGTGCTGCTTTGGATGGCTACAAATTCTACAGGAGGGACAGGAAGAAGAGGAGGGGAAGTGGCCTGGTGTGTCAGGGAGAGTTTTGGTTGTCTTGCGATCAATAATGGTGACGAAAGGGTAGAGCATTTATGGGTTAAAATCAGGGGAAAGGCCAACAGGGCAGACATCACGGTGGGAGTCTGCTATAGGCCACACCAAAGCCCAAACATTCCCACCAGGATAAAGACATAGATGAAATATTCTCCAAACACCTGGGAGAAGCCTCACGATTGGAGCCACTCGTTCCTGTGGGCAACTTCCATTTACTGAATGTCTGCTGGAAAGATAATAGAGCAGTGAAGAAACAGTCCAGGAGGTTCCTAGAGTGTGTGGAAGACAACAAGAGATCATCTTGAGTGCCAACAAGCAGCACGTACAGAACAGCCAGGTGATCAGGCCCTGTCAGCATGGTGTTATGGAGGGCAGGTCCTCTTTGGCCAACCTGATCTCCTATGACAAGGCACTTAGTGGGAAGAGCTGTGGGTGGTGTCTGATTGGACTTTAGTAAGGCCTTTGACACTGTTTCCCACAGTATTCTCCTGGAAAGACTGGCTGCCTATGGCTTGGCTGAGTGCCCTCTTTGCTGGAGAAAAAACTGGCTGGATGGCCAGGCCCAGAGATTGGTGGGGAATGGAGTCAAGTCCAGTTGCTGGCTGGTCACCAGTGGTGTTCCCCAGGGTTCGCTGCTGGGGCCTGTCCTCTTCAACATCCTTATCAGTGATCTGGATGAGGGGATTGAGTGCACCCTCAATATGTTTGCCACCACCCAAGTTGGGTCGGTGTGTTGATTTGCTTTATGGTCAGCAGGCTCTACAGAGGGAGCTGGACAGGCTGGATCAATGGGCTGAGGCCAACAGTATGAAGTTCAACAAGACCAAGTGCGACAGGCTTGGGGAGGAGTGGCTGGAAAGCTGCCCAGCAGAAAAGAACCTGGGGGTGCTGGTCAACAGCTGGCCGAATGGTGCTGGAGAGGGTTCAGGCTAGGACAAAGAAACTAGTGAAGGGTTTAGAGAACTTACGAGAAGTGTTTGAAGGAACTGGAATTGTTTAGTCTGGAGAAGGGGAGGCTCAGAGGAGACCTTGTCGCTCTCTATAACTACCTGAAAGGAGGTTGTGGGGAGGTGGGGGTGGCAGTGCAACCCCCTGCCC
>NW_010405350.1:6250-8998 GCF_000710305.1 Buceros rhinoceros silvestris | reverse complement strand
GCAGGTGTGCTTTTTTTTGGATAATCTTCCTCTTGGGTAGATTTTGTGGTTTTATGTAATTAGTTGTGCAGTAAAAGTCCCTGAACTGACATTCCTGAACCTGTTAGGGAAAACGAGTGCCTAACAGACTGATTGCAGTAAACCTGTGTTTCTGATTTATAACTGCTCTCTGTCTTACATGTACTTTTGTGACAGGGGGTCAGTCTCTTCTCCCATGTTAGAAATGACAGGATGAGAGGAAATGGACTTAAGTTGTATCAGAGGAAATTTAGGATGGATAGAGGAAATTTAGGTTGGATATCAGGAAAAATTTCTTTACACAGAGGGTCATTAAGCATTGGAACAGGTTGCCCAGGGAGGTGGTGCAATCCCCTTCCCTGGAAGTGTTTAAAAGCCGTGTGGATCTGGTGCTGAGGGACATGGTTTAGGGACCCTGGCAGTGCAGGGGTAACGGTTGGACTCGATGATCTTAAAGGTCTCTTCCAACCAGATGATTCTGTGATTCTGTGAATGTGAGCTAGTAGTGTGCCCAGGTGGCCAGCAAGGCCCATAGCATACTGGCTTGTATCAGAAATAGTGGTATCAGCAGGGACTGTCGGGACAGGACAAGGGGTGATGGGTTAAGCTAAAAGAGGGAGATTCAGACCAGAGAGAAGGGAGAAATGTTTCACACTGAGGGTGGGGAGACCCTAGCCCAGATTGCCCTGAGATCTGGGAGAAGCTGCATCCCTGGCACCATGTCAGGTCAGGTTGGCCCTTGAGGCTCTGAGCAAGCTGCTTGAGTTGCAGATGTCCCTGCTCCCTGCAGGGGTTTGGACTGGATGACCTTGAGATGTCCCTTCCCACCCAAACCATCCCGTGACTCTAGGAAAACGGAGATAGTATTGCAAGTCTCCAAGCCATGCTCAGTGCCCTCCGTTCAGATGTGGCATCAGTTACACCATCAATTGGTCTTCCCCAGAAAGTCAGCCATGGAGGAATCTGCTGATCTTTCACCACACCCTGTGTTGTTTCGCAAGCCCTCCCACAGTTACCTTCCTGTCTCTAAGCACAGCAGCAAATGTGAAAAATCTTTATCCCAAATGCTCTGACCTCTCAGGCAGGAGCAAGACACCATGTGACGCCGCAGCTGGGTCTTCAGAAGGGCTCAGGCTCCAGCCAAGACTTCCCTCCTGTGAGCCTGGAAGGAGGAAAAGGGGTTTTCCCTTAGGTGAAACACCACTTTTTCTCAGAGGAGGGTGATGTTGTGGTCAAGGATTGTTCACCCCCTTCCGTCTGTTCCCACTCCTGCCACAAAGTGCAGAGTCTCCTTCACCATTCTCCCATCCAAAATATCAAAGTGCCATCACCTCTAAGACTTCACGCGTGCTGCCCTTCTTCATCACCAGATCTCCAGACTTGTATTTCCCTGCCAGGCAAGAAAAATTTCCATTCTGGCCCATTTTTTCCCCTTCCATAAGTGTCTAACAAAGCACTTTCGGGATGTGGTGTGAAATCTGCCAGTGCCTGAAACTCGCCCTGGTTTAAAGCATCAAAACTGCGCTGGGTCCTAATGGAGCAGCTTTTGCCATCATGCGCCATGAGTGTCACAGGACTCCAAAGGGGTTTAAGGAGTGTTTTGGAGGAATGTCACTGGGGAGATATGGTGAGGAATGAGCACAGCAGAAATCCTGGCCCTGCCGAATTGAGGTATTTAAAATAGCTTTGAGCATTCACGGCTCTAAGCATGGGATAAGGAACTTTTAAATCCAAAACCAACTTTCCCAGTCCAACATGGCATCTCTTTTCCTAGAAGCCGTCTTGAAATTCTGGTGAAATTTCCTTCCACTGGCTGTCCCATGACTCTTTCTTGACTTTGCACGGCCTTTAGCAGCCAAAGTGCTGCTAGCAGAGGGGGAAGATGGTCTTTCTACTCTCTGTTCCTCTCTTGGAGGTAGCTTGGAAAGGAAACCTTCCCCAGCTCAGCATCCTGTCCTGGTTTGAGCTAAAACTTCGTGGTTTTGGGAAATGGACAAATAGAATTATTCCATGCAAATACGATAATTCCGCATTTAATTGGTTAAGAGAGTCAGGTGGAACGTTACGTGGGAAGCCTTTAAAAGGTAGCAGGCAGGAGGAGTGACTCTCTTTCGGACTTCCGGATTTCATGACGGGAGCACTCCCCGCTGATAGCTGGCTGCCGGAACCAGGGCTGCTAGGCCCGACTAGGCCCGACTTGCCGATCGACTAGGCCGGAACCTGAGGACTCCGGAATCTCTGGAGAAACAACAGTGTTTGAGCCGTTCCTGCCGTGAGTCTTGTATGAACAGCGGGTGAAATACTCAAACTCCCTCCCGTTGCTTCGTGAAGAGAGTTCTCTAGCTGATCAGCTGCTCGCGCGGGGTGGGGGCTCCTTCCCCCCTGCCTTCCCTCCTTCACCGCAGACAGAACTTCACTTTCTCCGCCCGGGACCGCAGCTGCACAAAGCACCCAGGGCCAGGCATCACCCTTATCTTCACTGTTGGCTGCCTGCCCAGAGATTGACCTTGAACAAGACTGCCACAGAATCTTGGTTATCTAAGTTCTCTCTTCTTCGTTTTTTTCTGTTTTTTCTCGGTTTCTGCATATGTATGTGTAGTGGATAGTGAAGGGAATTTATTGTATACTAAAAGGTTGTTTCAGTTCCGAACGCAGACCGAGGTGTGAATTTCTTCTTTCCCCTTTCAACTCCTCTGTCTATTCAGGACAGAAGGAATCGTTAAGGAATTC
>NW_010405350.1:650-6190 GCF_000710305.1 Buceros rhinoceros silvestris | reverse complement strand
TTGTTCCTCTTTTCTCGGTTTTCTGCATATGTATATGTAGTGGATAGTGAAGTGAATTTATTGTATACTAAAAGGTTGTTTCAGTTCCGAACGCAGACCGAGGTGTGAATTTCTTCTTTCCCCTTTCAACTCCTCTGTCTATTCAGGACAGAAGGAATCGTTAAGGAATTCAAGGAGTTTTAAAGTTATTATTACCTCTGTCCCTCGACCCTTAACACATCCCCATCCAGAGCCTGTGTCAGATTCAACTGGCCAAGTCGAAGAAATATTCTGAAAATGTGCAAACTCTGTCTCTTTTTGCAGGCACTAGCTCTATCTATCTCCCTGGCCTCTTTTCATGACCGGTTAATTGGCATAGTTGGCAGGATACCATGGGTAGATTGCTACGAAAACATAAATGTGCCCCTTCCAAGGAAGGGAAGGAGTGGGCTCAGACGTTTGGGAAGGATGAAGAGACAGTAGTAGAACGCATTGAATAACATCAGGCTGAGCAGCAATTTAAAGCGGATAAAAGAGTTATTTGTGCAGTACCCGGAGCCTGTTTATCTTGTGCACAGAGGGAAGCCAAGGATTCTCCTGCCCCCTCTGAACTGATGATGTAGAATATAGTGCTTTAAAATTAGAGAATGAGACCCTGAAAGCATCACTGGCTTTTGAAATTGGAGTTGAGAGCATAGGTAGACTCCCTCACAAACAGAAATAAGACCTTAACAGTGCTGTTGGCAGTGGCTGGAAAGAGACAGAGAGCTGCAGAAAAAGTTATCAAACCTCTTATCTAGCCAAAATCCGTCCGCAGTTCCATCTAAACAAGTTTATCTGTTAGCCAACAGTCCTGATCCCGAAACTTGGGATGGAGATATTCGGTACGATAATGAGGAGATTGATGACTGAAATGAGCAGGTCTCTGACCCTGCTTGTCCACCGGTCTCTGGTTAAACATGAAACAGCCTTTAGTTAAACATGAAACCTCTGTGGATGGTAATGATGACATTCACGCTGTTGTACGAACTGTCCCTTGGTCACCAGCTGAATTGGTAAAGTTGCAAGAAAAATATTCCAGATGCTTGGACGGATCAAACAGAATATGTATGGCAAGTCTCCCTCGTAGGGTGAGGGTCGAATTTGATTAAGTGAGGAGGAAGCAGGGGATTACTGGGCTTCTGGTGTGTTTTTAACTACCAAACCAGGCATTTGTAATTGTTCACTGACTGCATGGGCAGCATACTGGGCAGGAGGCAGAAACCCTCAGGAGAGAGGTGATCCGTTGGTAATAACTGCGTCAGGGCTCTCTGACCTGGCTGCTTCTGTACAAAAGGCAGCACGCATACAAGCAATGTGTGATAGAGACCCAAGGAGAAAATCCCCGATGCTAGCTCCCATTAATCCAGAACGACTAACACTCCTAATTCACCGTCTTCCTGATTGCTTAAAAAGGTATGTGCTAAACGCCCAAGATCACTTGCAAGCTGCTACTCGGAAGAATGCAAATGCTCGCCAGGGACAGCAAACCCCTATAACCACCTGGAATGGATTTGTGCAGGAGATCGTTAGTTACGGGCGCCGGATGGGCTGGATTAGCCTACCCACGGACAAACCTGTAAATCATGTGCAGCGAGTTCACCAACTGAACACCCCACAATCTAAATCTAAGGAAAAATTCCAAGATAAAAAAGAACGGACCCACTTCTGGTGTCCTGGGAGTCTCCTGGGAGTGCCTCAGTACTGCCTGTACAGTGCCACTGTTAACGATATCTGAAAATTAGTTAAATCTTTAACTGCAGCAGGGAAAAATGGTAATGGCAGCACGAAACAATTTAGAGGAAGTTCCCTGCCTTAGAAAGAATTTGTGCCCTATGCACCAAAGCAAGATCTCATTGATTTTTACGTTGAATTAATACTCGATGGATAGTACCCTCATTTTCATTTACACCACCGGCTGCTTTCCCAACCGAGCATGTTCTCTTCTTTCTTCTTTTACAGGAACTCTGAACGAACAGTATGTGGATGGAAGGATACACCTACTACTTTTTATCCGTCTACTGCCCACACCTGATCACTGACAGCATCTACAAAAAAACCTGACTCCATGTATTTTTTGAATTGGGCCGTATGTGGTCAGGAATATGGGTCAACAACAAATCTTGTTTAATCTATCATGGTCTCTCCAACAAATTGAATTATTCATGCAAAACAATGTTTCAGAAATTTAGCCAGCTTGCTCACTGTTTCTAAGAACTTCTTATGAAGGATGGACAACCTGGCTGCAAAAAACCGGTCTTTTTCCAAAAGGTGAACAAAGAGAGGCCTAACTGGTATCTTAAGAACCGGACTGGGAATTCTAAATGGCATTGACTTGGAGGTATTGATGAACCAACTAGCCACCACAACTGGTGACTTGAACAAATTGACACATCCCTTACGATCTTCTCTGCTGGCCTTGGGAACTAACCAATGGCTTTTCTCAAGTGTGTTACCAAAATGGGAAATGATGAATGAACATGATGTTTCTCAGTTGCATCCAAGCTCAGCTATGGATACAATCAGCGACAGCCACAATCATAACGGAAGGTGAGGAAGGCACTCTACCCACTGAAATCAGAAAAGTGATCTGGGACAATGAAACTGATTTTGAAAAGAAATTCCAACCCTGGTGGTAACTAGCGAATTTTAGTTATGACCCCATCACCGACACTGCCACAACGATTGTGTTAACCATACACAATGCTTCGGTATATACGACATACCAAATCATTGTGCTAGGACTGAATCACAATGGAACTATGCTCTGTCCTTTAAGGCACAGAGTATGGGCCCAAAAGGACAATGATACATGTCAAACTGTTGATTTGGATGTTTGTACCACACAAGGACAACAAGGATTTGTTTGTGAATGTAATACCATAAGGGTTCAAGACATTTGTCTTGATATCGAACAAAATGTTTGTCATTTTGAGATTCATCCTGATAAAACCCCCAAAACACTACTTGGGTACATTGGCAATGGTTGCGCATGATTGAGAATCAGTTGTGATTTTGTACTTGTCGACCACCTTAGTGTAGACATCAAGCATTTTTCAAATTTTTGTGTTTGTAATTTTGTCACTGGGTGTGATTTTTCTTATTTACCTCCTGTCACCTCTTACCAATTGTTGCGATCTAATTTCATGCTGAGTCACAAATGGTTACCATGCATATTGGCATGAACATCACGTTGATGAAGAAGTTACTGCAACACCAGGATTTGAGACGACTTTGGTAGAAGGCCAAGGACAATGGACAAAAACTTTGATAACCATTCACCATGACAAAGCGGAAATACACCAGATCAAGTGAAGGAACAAGTGAAGAGCGATGCAGAACATCAGTGGCAGGACACTCTCTTCAGATGGTCACCCACTGCTATGGGCATCCTCAACAGATTACTGCACCGTGTTGTTGTTCTTCTGATATTGACCTTGATATGTTTTGTCTTGTATGTAAAAATTTGGAAAATGAAGGAATGAACCCATTTGTTATCTGTAGTTAATGTGCACAACACACTTGATGCTCCACACCATACAGACATCCCCAGACTCTTTAAGGCATCGTGAAGCTTGAGTGACAATAGTGATGGGGTGGATTATGTGGGGAAAAAAACAGATAATGGGGAGGTGAGGGAAACACTGTTTCCCAGACTTTAGCTCACACCGTGACACGAAGAGCAGCCATGAAGCACCTATGAAGCAGTTTGCTGATCCCAAGAATGGAATGCAGTTACCATGGATAAAGACTACTGCAGCTGAGCAAAACATCCCGTATCTCTGAATGGGGAAGGGAAGGATGTGAAGGCAATACAGTCCAACCTTGCTCTAGGAGGTAACAATGGGCTGCTGCAATTAACTGCGGTAACCGCTATTAAGAAAGATGGATCACAACTGCTGTGCCAGCAGAAATGGTGAAATCACATCCTTTAGCTGAACTTTGCTCATTATAGTACAAAAACACACCCCCATCCCAAAGGCTACCCACCTCCAAGTTACGACCACTCTCCACTGGGCATGTCTACTACATTTTATCACCTGTACCTTTAAATGTGAAGCGGGAGATTGTTAATCCAATCAGAATAAAAAGAATGCATGATCAGAGTTACTCAAGCTCCACCCAAAGGTATAGAAACCATAGAAAAGTGGTGATAAAAGGGGGACTTTGAGGGAACAGAAGACCACCAGAGAAACTTTGGGATAAGCCAATGGGCTGAACCTATCTTCTCCCCTCCCCACAAGGACACCTACTGGGTAAGAGCTCTGTGTTCTGCATGCTTAAATACTAACATGAAGCTGGTTATTTATAGTCACTGTGTGTTTAGGATTGTCTGCATGTTTAGTTGTCACTTTAAATCCCTCTTCACAGTCGATACCCTATCACCAGTATCATCCAAACCTGCACAGTAATTTACTATTGTTGATTTAATACTGAAGGGATTCATCTCAATGTCGCTGCTCGTGAGGGTCCCTGAATGTGGGCGGACTCGGCCGGCCCAAGAAAGGTATGGACCCTTCAAAGGTATGGAAAAGTACAAGTAAGCCACCGGTAAACAGCAATAGGGGGGGTGAGTCTCTGGGCAGGGGGTGAGTCTCTGGGCAGGAGGTGAGTCCCTCGGCAGAAGAAAGGTGGAGTCAGTGGATGGATTGGAGGGTCGTTGCATCTCTGGGCAGAAGAGTAAACTTGAAACCAATCAGAAAAGGACACGTGGACTAGAGTGTGTATATAAACAGGTTGTTTTCTAAGAATAAAAGTCTCTTGTTCTGAACAACTGAAGTGTGTCGCATTGGCCACCCCGACTTTCGCAACACCTGAACAGGTTAGGCGAAGATCCTCCAATCCTGTGGGCTATCGAGAGGGACTTTGGTATCAGTGGCGCTGTCAGCGTGAGCCTGGCAGGCTGGCCAAGTTATAAAGAACCTGAGGAGGTTCCCCTTCTTCCTAACTGGAGTGTGGTGGACAGCTTGAGTATAAGGATCTCGTCTTTCCTAAGAAATCAGCAGGCTGATCAAACTGTAAAGAGCTTGAGAAGCTCCCCTTTTTTCATTCCGGGAATTTTAATAACCAGCTCTATTTATCTTCCCGGCCTCTTTTTGTGACAGAGCACATTATCATTAAAGACTGTGGGGGGTATGCAAGGATGCAAAAGGTGCAGGGATGGTGCAAAAGGTGCAGGGATGGTGCAAAAGGTGCAGCTGAACACAGAATCACAGAATGGTTTGGCTGGAAGAGACATCTCAAGGTCATCCAGTCCAAACCCTTTCAGGGAGCAGGGGCATCTGCACCTCAAGCAGCTTGCTCAGAGCCCCAAGGGCCAACCTGACCTGACATGGTGCCAGGGATGCAGCTTCTCCCAGATCTCAGGGCAACCTGGGCCAGGGTCTCCCCACCCTCAGCATCAAACATTTCTCCCTTCTCTCTGGTCTGAATCTCCCTCTTTTGGCCTCCTGCATGGCCCTTTCTTCCACAGGCCTTAGACTTCGTGTTTCTTCCTGAGTTCCAGCCAAAGCCCTGCTCAG
>NW_010405350.1:0-483 GCF_000710305.1 Buceros rhinoceros silvestris | reverse complement strand
TCTGCGGGGCATTGTTTCCTCACCACGTGAGTGGGAATGACCGGAGAAGGTGAAGCAGCCTTAAAGAAACCCGCACTATGTGCAGTCAGACCTTCTGAAACCAGATCAACCTTCCCCAGAGCATTTCTCAGAGCTTCCCAGGACAGCCCCAGGATCGCTGCTATCAAGGAGTCATCTGGGATTGGTCAAGCAACCGTGTTTATTTTGTGCAGAGCACCTTATTCAAGCTGTTCCTCACCCCAACACTCTCCAGAGCAACAGGGGTGAGATGATTTGATCCAAAACTGTGAGTGACAGAGAGCAGCCTGCGAGGAGTGGCCATGGGATCTGCAGAGTGTGTGTACAACACGATGCGCTATGCTAGTCTGAGATCCGCTTGCCCTAGATCTAGAGCAGCACAGCCAGCCTCAGACCCGCCGAGAGGAAAGCCTCCTCAATGCCAGGCTGAACCAGTCCCACAGCACCTGCAGCCTGGACCTGGAG
>NW_010405349.1:12444-20735 GCF_000710305.1 Buceros rhinoceros silvestris | reverse complement strand
GGAAGAAGGATTCAGGGCATATGGAAGGGTTTTGCCTACATAACAGATTAGACAAAGAAAGTTGTTTTTTTTTTCAAGAAATGCTTCAAGTTCTTTTATTATGAAAGTATTCCCGATAGAAGAACTTAGTGCATGAATATGTATATGTATATAACAGCCTCTATTCTTGTTTTATATACACTAGGATTAAACATAATAAATCCAGCTGAAAAAATACATTTTTAATGAAGCTATAATTTAGATTTTTTTTTCTAACTCAGATACTTGCCATCATCTACAGGCTTGGGGAAGTGTTGCTGGAAAGCTGCCCAGTGGAAAAGGACCTGGGGATCCTGGTTGACAGCCAGCTGAATATGAGCCAGCAGTGTGTCCAGGTGGCCAAGAAGGCAAACAGCATCTTGGCTTGATTCAGAAACAGTGTGGGCAGCAAGAGTAGGGAACTGATTGTACCTCTGTATTCAGAACTGGTGAGGCTGCATCTTGATTCTTGTGTTCACTTTTGGGCCCCTCACTACAAGAAGGACATTGAGGTGCTGGAGCATGTCCGAAGAAGAGCAACAAAGCTGCTGAAGGGTCTATATCACAAGTCCTATGAGAAGCGGCTGAGAGAACTGGGGTTGTTTAGCCTGGAGAGAAGGAAGCTGAGAGGATACCGTATCACACTCTACAAATACCTGAAATAAGGTTATAGCAAGGTGGGTGTCAGTCTGTTCTCCCAAGTAACAGGTGACAGGATGAGAGGAAACAGTCTCAAGTTATGCCAGGGGAGGTTTAGGCTGGATATTAGGAAAAATTGCTTCACTGAAAGGGTTGTGAAGCATTGGAACAGGCTGGCCAGGTAAGTGGTTGAGTACCACCCCTGGAAGTATTTAAAAGGTGTGTACATGTGGCACTTAAGGACATGGTTTAGTGGTGGACTTCACAATGTCGGATTTAAGGTTCAGCTCAATGTTCTTAAAGCTCTTTTCCAACCAAATTAGTTCTATGATTCTATGATCTATTTATCTTTGATATGAATGATATGGAGGAGGGATCATCAATATGCAAAAAGAATAATAAAAGACTCAACATAGCCTGAAAGGATCAACAGAAAGAGATTATCCTTTTCAACTCCTGCTACTTGTCAATAGAAATACTAGTGGCTAAGTGTGTCAGTTAGAGATTAGTGAAAGAAAATTAAAGCATTGTGTCATAGAAATTGTTTTATCTTCTTTCTCTGAAAGAAGATAAACAAATGTGTCACTTTCATTTAGCATAGTCTATAAAATTGTTAAACAGGAGCTCCCATAACAAACATTAAGAAATAAATAAACTTGGATATTTAATGACAAGTTTTGTTATGCTATTTGTTAAATTTCTTAAAGAGCAAATATTCGAACTAGCAGGATTTATCAAAAAGTGCAATATACAAACATAAAATATTTCGTCTGGGTCTATGAGTGTAATTTCACTGAAATCAAAGGCTAAACTGCCCCTGAGTTCATCTACCAGAAGCAGAACTGTTCCAGCTTTCACTGTCGTTGTTACTCTGTTTTCAACATAAATAACGTCACAATCTTCTTATTTACAAAGCCAATTTGTGTTTATTTGATTTGCTGAGAATTTATTTCACATTATGTGTTTCCTATGCTGTTTCCTTTTCCACAAGCTTGTATTACTTCATTCTGTTGCTATTCTTGTCAAGAAATCCTATAGATTAGGAATTACAAATTGCTTGCTACATATTCTGTGTTTAATATTTTGCAGTAGTAACATCGCTTTGGAGGTTTACATTCCATTTAGGGTAATACTATTTATTTAAGAATAATTCAGAGAATGAAAGTATGGTTATCTTTTCCTCTGCTGGTTAGCAAAATTAGTACTTAAAAGGGAAAGAAATTTTAAACCCAATCCTGATAAATGCCACTGATCAGCTGATTGGCAGCTTGTCAAAGAAGAGTACTAAGTTCTCACTCTGTGGGATACATCGATGGTAACTTCTTTGTCTGAAAGTATAAGCCTAAGTAATTCCTTTTGCAATTCCTCTATTGTTAGTAAAACACTTAAAGGGAGCCATTTAATCCTGAGTGTCTCTCCCTTTAAGAGGTACTCACCTCAGCTGTACAACTTCTAGATGTCAGAAATGTAAGATGCATGTAACTTATTGTTTTAAGAATCTGCTGTTGAGCAAGGAATCTAATACGATGTATAAGGGTCTTTGTGCATTCCTGTCCTTTATAAAATTATGATCCGTAGGCAAAAATATTTTCAGACCTATTTTATGGTTTAACAGCTAATTTCTGCTTTCAAGTGTCACTTTTTTATATACATATATATATAATTCTCTGACTTATAACATCCTTCAGAAGTGGAAAGGCTGTGGGTTGCACCCTTCCTGTTCTCTCACATGTTTATACTTCCCATCTAAATCTGCAATGAATCAGAGAGAGAGTTTTCTCATGGAAGGAAAGTCAATTTTATGGCATCTGTATATACTGCAATACCATTTAAAAAGCCTAGTGTCAGGCTGCTAGTGGGTAATGTTTAGCATATATATATAATAGAGGGTTATAAAATACATATTCTGAATGGAATCTCTGCAATGTATGAATAATTTTCAACCTAACACGCTGTGGCGGTACAATTCTCCCCCTCTCATGGACTATTCGGTACAGGTTAAGACTCCCCCTTCCTGGCTCACACAACAATTCATTGAAAAGTCAAATACAGACTGTGAAAGGCAGTGAACCAGAGTGCTAATACACCACCTTAACACACCTGGCTCCTGCTGCCCCTATTTTTGGGGGACAGTAACGACAATTACCTCCTGACAATCCGGTACCCATCATAAGCGATAGACCAGAGCGTTGAGGAGCCCCCGTGACACACCTGGCTTCTACTTTCCTCCTTATCATCTGGGAACAATAATGACCAGTCTACCCTCTGACAGCTTGGTACACCTGAACTTGGATCACAGCCCTAAAGGGGGATGGATGCCAAAACTTTAAAATCTAGTAAGTCCTGGGCATGGGCAACTGATATCACTCATTTAGGCCAAAATGGAAAAATACTTGACAACAGTCAGTTATCTCAGATCCTATAAATAGCAATCCTAAGTAAGACCCTTTGAGTTCTCATGAATCGCAGTGGGCTGTGACCAGCCTCTCTGCTGAGTTGGTACGCCTCTCAAGGCCATCTGCTGGGCAAGTCTAGGCAAGGTGAGATAACCTACTGGAGACTCAAATACCACCCATTGAGGAATGCAGGTGCATTGTGAATATTTACTGCAAAGATAGGGGGGAATTTTTAGCTATAGCTTGGCCTCTTCTACCCACCTCTCCACCTATCTAGGTCTTTGATTTTATACATTTACTTTCATGACCGTGGGCACCTATGTATTTCACTGGATTCAAGTATTTTTGTCTGCCTGAGTGTGTATGTATGTTTGTTCTTGTATTTGCATGTTTTGTGGGTTTTTTACATACATTGATTTAGCATGCCCTGTAGTAAGTTAGTGTGAATTTTGTCATTCTCAAATCTGTAATTAAGTTGCTATTTTATTATGGTATGTTTTAATAAATCACTTGCTAAACCTTAAATTGGTTGATCATTAAGTGCTGATAAAATGAAACCTTTTGATTTAATTTATAGTAACTCCTGACTGGCTGTTAAATCAACCCATGTCATCCGTGACAAATTGGCATAATTGGCGGGATGACAAGTAAAATTTCTGAATATTTACCACACAGTATCCAACCAAAGCCCACCTTCCCGGAGGACTGGGCTTCTAAAAATTGGCAAAACTGGGAAGCAGTAGAAAAACAGTTAACTAGGGCCAGAGGTTCAACTAAGTTTGGAAAGGACAAAAGTATAATTTGTAAAATGTTGGTGGTGTGTCTAGATGCTTGTCATAAGAAAAGAGAAAAATTCACCTATAAAATACAAGATTTATGAGATGAAACTGAAATACGCTCATCGAGACGTTATCAATTAGAATAGAACAATTATGAAAACAACCTAAAGAATCTCAATTAAAAGAACAAAAAATGGGAGAATGCATTGGAATGATGCTAATGCAATGTCCAAATACTCCCAACATGGTTCAAACCAGAAAACTGATTCTGTCTCCAAAAGACTTGGATAGTAATATTTGGAGTAATAAAAACAATTACAGCTCAGACACAGATATTTCTTTCCAACTGCTTGAGCCCCATCCATTCCCAGTCAGATCAATTTTTAAAAGAGCACCTTGGGGTGGCGTGGGGAATCCCACTACCAAAACAACTCCATTTGATTCAATTCAGATGGCAAATTCATGAGAACCTTACCTTAGGCCTGGAGAAACTGAATATCTATGAAAAATTTCTCTAACTGGGAGAGATAGAACTTTCCTAAATGATGACAAAGCCAATGGCTTTTGGGGTCCTGGTGTCTTTTTAAATACTGGCTCCAACCCCCCAAATGTGAGTGACCCTCACTCACTAACAAGTAGAGTGACGTATTGGGCTATGGTACTGATGTCTTATAAAGGGGACAACCTCTATTAATACCTATCAGATCTCTAAATGACCTCTCCACAACTTTACAAAAGCTGCCTATGTTCAAGCTGTGCATCAACATGATCGCTATCTTGGCACCTATAGATCCATTAGTCCTTAAAACACTGATAAAAGGAGGCCCTGGCACACTAAAATATTTCTTACTACGAAGCGAGATGAAATCTAGAAAAACCTAAATCATAATGAATTAATACAATTAAGAGAGGTCATAAGAGATAGGGAGTAATAATTACAGTGAAAAGAGGTTGGATGTCCCTACCTGGTCAATGTTCATAGATGAAATATATCACGCTTGAGAAATGGGATAGAATGAAGTTCCCAGTGAAACAAAAAACACAGGTCATACCATCAGGCATTTAGACAATTGTATCAGAACAGCTCCCAGGAACCAAAATCCTCTGACCAACAAGCAAAGGGCCACGAGTAGAGAAATGAGTTACAAAACCAAACATTGGCACTAAGAAATCCTAGGGATGAGATTCATAGACAGTCCACCAGCATTATTCTGAGCCTAGTTCGAGCATTTTCAAAATGCAGCACTCCAGATACTCCAAATTCTTCATTGCTAGCTCCCAGAAAAATGGATAACCCCTTATTTCCTCAGGATGATCAATGACAAGACACAAACTGAAAAAACTAATAGTGTCTGAATGGCAATTGGGCCTGCCTGTCTGGCAAGTAGAAGATTATCAATGGTTAAATGAAAACATGCCTTACATTTTTATTCCAGTTGGTCCTCGATAACAATTAACAAAATTCTTAATTGATACTGGATCACAAATTTCAATATTACACAACAGGATGCTGACAAGCAGGGCATATGACCTGGATGGTGAACAGTTAAAATTACTGGAATTACCAGACCTTGTGCTGTGTGCCAAACTGCAAAAACTAATCCATGGCTCCCTGGCAAAAAGCATATGACATCTTTTTGCTTTGCAGTTAAAAATCACAGTGAATATATCCTAGGTTCCGATGCCTTAAACAAGCAAACCTGGCACCTGGCAGATGGTAGTTTGTGGTCTTTTGGTTTTAGCGTCAACCCTAACCCTAACAAAAACTGATGAACGGCCACAATACAGGTGCTCCTTGCAGTCCCAGTGCTTCCTGAATTAAAAATCACTGATGTCCCACAGTACCCAATTTCTGCTGTGACACAGACTGGAATTTCTAAAGTAACAGCAGATTTGGACAAATTGTTTCTAGAACTCGCTCCCCATATAAGTCTCTGTTTTGGCCAGTCCAAAAACTGGGTAGGAGTTGGTGTTTACAACTGATTATCAGCGCTTAAATGCCAATACAACCTTGTTGACAGCTGCAGTTCCAAACACTGCAACCTCGAGAGCCACTTTACAAGCTGCCTCACATCCTTGGATGGCAATATTAGATGTAAAAGATATGTTCTTCATGATCCCATCGCAGGAAGAGGATAAATAGAAAATTACTTTTATGTGGGAGATGACTTAGTATACATTTAATAGACTCCCACAGAGATACAAACACCCACAATTGCTTATGCTGCACTTGGGACAATGCCTCAGAACTTTAAAAGGAATTTCAATGTGGCAATTAATCAACTTCACATAACACACAGGAAATTATACGATTATTGCCTCTGTCCTCATCACATGCAACTGTTGCGTTAGGAGAGAAAGTGGCAAATTATGTAAATGCATGTGTTGTGAGAGAACAACAAGGTTTCATTTCAGACAGTAATACGCTTGAAGCTCCAGACACCTGTTTGGACGCAGAGCAAAACATTTGCCACTTTGAAATCCACCTGAATGGAACTCCTGAATCTGTAGTCATACATGTGGGGAAAAGCTGTGTTTGTGTGCAAACATCATATAAATCCCTACTGAAAGACAATTTTATTTATAAAATAAGTCATCAGTTCAACTTATGTATATGTAATTTTTCTATGATTTTTGGTTGTGATTTCAACTTTTCTATACCAGTAACTACCTGTGATTTAACTTTTGATTACATGTTATATCACAAACTACAACTGACACCCATTGGAATGAATCTAACCATAATCAAACAACTCCTTCATCACCCTAATTTAATCAACCTTCCAAAACAAACATGAGAAACTGGACAAAAAACTCTTAATGGGTCCATCATGATGTTGGTGAAGAAGTACTTGGGCATTAGGGTAGAGTCAGGAACGACAGAGAACAACAACAGTGGGAAGTCCTGTTCAGATAGTCTCCAACAGCTACCAAAACGCTGAGACGGATGCGGCATCCCTTCATGGTCCTAGTGACTGTTATAGTATGCTTGTTGTTTATCATTATTTTATATGTTAGGATTTGGTGTGTAATTAAGCAAGTCATCCTACTGCAAAAATTTCCCTGTGTGTGTATGTTTCCTCACAGAAATTATATCACTTAACTGCATTTAATGAAATTTCAGTTAATCAATAGAAACTAGCCAGACTATGGCATTACCTACTTATAGGTACAGAGGTAAGAGGCAACCACACTACCACTCTATGGATGAAATAAGTTGACTTCAGGCATGGGGTGGATTGTGGTGGTATGATTCCTTCCCACTCATGGGCTGCTCAGTACAGGGTGTGACTCCAAAATGGCCAATTCTAACAGTTCCTTAGTGCTTTTACTTAACTTGTGACAGTCTTGTGGAGATGCATTAGAAATTCTTCTCCTTGACTATGTGCTGCACAAAAATCTGTTTTCTGTAGGGACACACTACAGTGACTCAACAGCAATCTGTTAGAAAAATCTTTAATTGTATTATCATTCTCTGAATGTGTAAACATTCGTGAGATTTCTTTCATCCTTATTTCAAGCATGTGTGTGAAAGAGGGAATTTTTTCCTGGCTGCTGGAGGACAGCACACCACAGTTCACGAAAGGAGACCTTTGAGACTTGTGGAACCAAATGCAATTTTTTCTGTTCTGATTACAAGATTCTATCTGGGGACTTGGCAAATGAATTGAAGAATTACAGAGGCTCCACAATTCATTGATCAAGTATATTGTACACTTCACTGCTCTGTTTCTGATAACTTGCTTTTAAACTGTGGTGGTTTTATTACCAGTGTTCCAGCTGTGGAATTTCTCTGTGGATAAAAGAAACTTCTTGACTTGGTTTTCTATTTATGACAGTAGAATCTTCTGGCCTGGATCAAGATTTTCTTAATTATTCTTATTATATTAGAATGAGTCACATTTAAAGATTAATGAGGATCTTAAACAAAGCATCCAAGCCTTCCTCAGAGCTGCTTTCTGACTGGGTATTACGTATTTTGAGCCTGACTGACCAGGCTCTATTTGCTTGTGTATTGTGCACTTTCTCTCTTTCCTAGTCTGTTAGACTAAATGGTACATGTTGCTTGATGCTAATTTGTTTTCACCTGTGATAGAGCACTCCTTGTCTAAACCAGTCTTATCAATTGTAAATTTTTTCTTCCTGAGATTGTTACATAATGGTCGTCAAGCTTTTTTCCTGGATTTTATTTCTCTATCTTTTTCTCTATGTAGAGAGTAAAATGAAGCCTTTACAAATCTCTCCTTTCCACACTGACTGCATTAACTCCTTTGAACTTACAGGACAGAGTGGCTAAGGGAAAAGAGGTATGATTAACTGGAAACTGCGTAAATGCTACCTGCAGGTTACGTACCGCTTCTGGGTATCTACTTTATCGCAGATATCTTGAACAAATTTTGCAATGGTGACCCTCTATGAAAAGTGTAGTATTGCTTGGAAATAATTTTTATTTCTTTCC
>NW_010405349.1:0-12336 GCF_000710305.1 Buceros rhinoceros silvestris | reverse complement strand
ATGATTTCCATAATGTAGAAGGCATATCTCTCTGCATTAACTTTCCTTATTAAAACACTAGATATTTTATATATGATTATTCAGTGAATAAAAGACTTCTCAGTGAGTGCTAGAAAAACAGCTTGAAAGGACACATAAGTTTACTGTAGTTATTCTGTATTTTCTCCTTTTTTTTGAAGTAAGTGTTATTTTCTTTTTTCTGCGTGTAGTTTTACGTGCTGTGTGTCATAAGTAATTTTGATCCTGTTGCCTTGATATCCAGCAGGATCTGAATGGAAAAACTGACTGAAAGTGGGAGTCAGTTACAGCAGAAATAAATTATGAACAAGTAAATCAGAAGTGGGACAAGTATGTTCATATGACAAACAGGTATATATCAAAGTTATAAAGGAGATGAACATCATACATATGGACAGCAGAACTCAAGTTTGTCTACCTGAACTTGCGCCGGTGATGGTTCGCCATACTAACTGCATGAAAGTCTGGGTGATTTTCACTGGAGGAAATATGTACCATATTCATCAGCAGCTCTCAGTTATGCTCCCTGCTTCCAGAGTGTGATAACAGTGGTTGTGTGCTGAAAATGGCATCCACTGACACTAGGTGGTTATATGGCTGGCAGCCCTCTCCAAGTGATGAACATGGTGACCTCGCTGACACTGATCCATTGTTCTGAAATGAGTTGCCTGAGCAGAGCGTTCTGACGCCTTTTGTTCCTTCCCTCATCTCCCCCTTGTGTCACAAGCTCTGCCTGTTGCAGCAGGCTCACATAGTGAGCTCGATACGCTGTTGAAAGGCTGTGTGAGCTGAAACGCTGGGAGAGTGCACGTCACGTATGGCTCAGGCAGACTGAGAGTGGAATAAGCAATGGGAGGTCATCACCACTAGTATCCAGAGAGCTTTTGGTCTATCCATGCCTCTTGGGATGTGGCAGAGCGCAGCAGCTGTTGGAGACAAACTGCAGCTTTGATATTGATGAGTCACAATACTCTAGGACACCATGCCTGAACACTCCTCATGAAAGACCTGGTATAATTCTGTGGCAGTATAGCAGTGTAGTGTAGGGTGACTAGTTGGTCTTATTATTTAAACTCTAATTCACTCATCAGGTATCTGTAACAAGGAAGATATTTGTATTTACTATTATATTTATATTTAACACTCACTATTAAAATCTTAGGCTTCCAGCAGCTGCTGCTGAGCTATTGAGACAGTCATCAGTGCAATAGCTTTGAAGTATTAGCTCATAAAGTCTAGTCTGGATAATTTTACCATTTATAGGATACATTGTGATTCTTTGCAGCTCTGTAAATTGCACTATACCAACTATCTGTTATACAAAAGCTGTTAGTAGGATACTTGTTGCCTGTATTTGCATAATAAAGACTAGGATTTTGACTATCTAAGGCAGCAGAATTAATTGCTTCACCATAAATGAAAACAAAATGGTAACGTACTGGTTTTGAAGAGTTAAACTTTGTGAATTCTTTTCTTGCGATACTGCCATCTTTCCATTAATGTTTAATTTAAGTTATTAAATAATTACATGATTTTTATTTAAGGCATATGTGCAAATGTTTAATGCTTGTAGCATTCACCGTTTCTCATTCTTATTGGTGTTATTCTCCGAAAATAACCTGCTTTCAAAGGCCGCTGAGATAAATATTTTATTATTCACTGTTTACTGCATTTCGTGTTTTCTCTGGGTTTTAAAACTTTGCCAATTCCCTAATTTACATTATTTCACCCCTGATGTCAGACACATAGTAAATTATGAACAATGCTTCTTTTCGTTACGATACATGTTGTTTCATGAAGAGATGAGCCATAAAGCGAAATAGAATGATACTTCTCTGCTGGGAATATTCAGATATCTTGTTTATTAGAAAACATGCTGAACTGATTGGGATTCCATTTTTCTATCAGTCAGATGTCATGTGACATTTTGAAAAGCTTTCTTTACCAGTGGTGCAGAGCTCAGTGAATTTTTTTGTTAGACTCCATAGAGACTATGAAATACTAAGTGCATTTTCCTGATTCAGATATAACCTCCCAGATGTCTCAAAACAGTGGCCTGCCTCAGTAAACCTTTACAACATTAATTTTTTTCCACCTCTTTACAGATGGACATCCTGGTACCTTTGCCAATTTTGTTATTACTGCATGTACCATCTGTCAAGCAGTATGGGGCCGGGATTTCAGTCGTCTAAAAGTCTTGAATGCTGACATGAGAGACATGGCCTCTCTTAGAATGAAAGATGCAGACTTAAACTTACTGTTCAAGTATTTCTGTTTCATAACCATTTCCATCTTAGCCACACCAAAACAGAAACTACTATGACATCTTTTTTGAATGTGACCATACAGAAAGAGACCAGGCAGGTCTGTGACCCAAGCCAATACATACAGACATATATTGTCTTTCAAAAGATATGTTAAATGTCTCCACTTAGGAGGACAAAGAATGTGGTTAGTGAATTGCCAGCTTCATCTCAAGCAGGTGGTATGAAAGCAGCCATGTAACTTCTACAGCACAGTGCTAAAGCCGGGTAGGTTCCACAGGTAGATTCCTGGAGACTCAATTACAAAGGTAGATAAAATTTTTACATCCATGTAAAACAACATATAATTGTCACTTCTGAGTAAGGTGCCAGTTGTAGGCTGTGTGACACCATGGCAGGAGAAAATGATCCAAGTGGCATTGGTTGCCCTATACATACTGCGAATGGGTGTACCTTTGAATACGTATGTCTGCATTAAAGGAATAGCAGAGGCCTAATTTTTATCCCGGTGCATCCCAAAGCCTGGCAAAACTCTTCTAGGAGTAAGAACTTCTGTTTAGCAAATTTATGAAGAAGACAAGTTTGGGACTTCAGTGTGGAACTGAATATATTACAGAACTATCATACTGAGGTACCCTAAAAAATCCCTGGATTTGCCAGAATGCTGTCTGGCAAAGATGTTTTTTCATGATATAACTAAACTATTCTCATCTGCTTACAAACAGGACTTGGCAAGTTGAGAATTGAATGAAACCATGTACATCACAAACTATTGCTCTATATTCGGTTACACTAAGATCTACTTATAGGGTTTTTTTGTCAGCAGGTTTGTTTCATGTAAGCAACTCTATATTTATCACAATCTTTCTTTGTTCATTAATACTTATACGTGGTAGAGGAAAGATTCTGGCACCTGAAAGTGGGTAGAGAGTGATACTGAATTACTCTTAGTGGACTTCCTTCTCAGAATGGGCACATACAAACATGTACAGGCTTAAAGACAAGATTAAATCTAAAACTTTCAGCTTTGAATTTGCCTCCATTATCAACCACTTAACCTGAGTCAACCGAGTCAGTCAATTCGATATTGTTTATTCTGGCATTTAGAAGGCAATCAGACACCAAATCTTTGATAATTAGACTAATCATAGAGGTGATAGACTCCAACTATACTAGTAGATAAGTATGCTTAAGTATCTAAGTTGCTGCCCAAGTGACAAGGTACCCATTATAATCATATACGCCAAAGTACAAGACCGTATCACACTGAGATGCCATCTTACCCCAGGGAAGCTCTCCCCACACGTGCTTTAAGGACCTCTGGGGGCACATTAAGTGCAATTAAGAAACATTTCATTGAAGTAGAATCAAACAATTTAGACATTTATACAAATGCAAAACACACGTGAGATAAAGTCTGAATGAATGATAGGTGCTAAGGTGAATCTTCAGCAGACAGCTTATTACTGATGCCAAAGAAGAGGAATTAATTTTTTATAAAGACAAGATCTAATGGATAAAATTAACAACATTTAAAATGAGGCATTTAAAAACTGACAGATGAAAAGGTTGATTGAGATAAGTAAGAAGTAACACAGATGCCAAAAATACCAAGGGGAAGCCTGTTTGAGACTGTGAAGTGTAGAATAAATTACACAGCTGGGGGCTGATCCAAGGAACTCTAAGTTCCGTGGCAAATTTCCACTGGATCTAATGGATTTGGTCGCTAGCACAGGGATTTAAGAACTGAATCCAACTATAAAACTTCAAGGCCTGTACATGTGAATTAAAGCTTTTCATCCTCCTGTCTGGAAAGTTCTCCTGTGCCAAATATTACTGTTGTCCTGTGTACTGAGCCATTTTATCTCAGGAATTCACTTGGTTCAGCATCTTTTCTGTCACTTGCTTTGCTATGAATCATACATGTGTACAGACTAATTAACAATTCATTCTCCATTTTAAAATGAGCACATTATTCAATTTTGCTTGTCACAGTTTAACACTGTGTGAATAATTGTTAATTGAGAGTCCATTTCATGAGCTCAGAGATGCATGTTAGAGGACAGAAAGTTGGTAAGTTTGTTTGAGGGTAACTTAACCAAATCAGCTATGTTCCTCATGTTGCAATTTCTTGCTAACGGCATGTGAACAAACCATGCTGACAGTCTGGTTTAAAATTAATTGCCACCCCCCCACCCCCACCTCCTCAACCCCACCCCCAGTTTTCATTTCTTTTTAATTTTTTTCCCTTTCTTTTTGAATTCTAATTCAATAAGGTTAACAAATGCTGTATATTGCAGGCAAATCCCTACCTTCTATTCCAGATGCTTTAAAAGTTTTGAGTTTGTTGAAATTTGTAATAGTTATCTGCTGTTGGAATATCTGAAAATCAATGATGAGCTATATCATCTAAAGTTAGAATTCAGGATCCAAGAGCAGAGAACTTTGACAATATATAAAACTGTTGGACTAAAACATCTATTAACCATTGTATCTAGCTGCATTCCTTGGGCAGAGGGGACATCCTCTACGGCTTTAATGGCAGATATAGACCTAAGTCCCTCTGCAATCTGTTTTTTAAGTCTATTTTTCACCAAACAATAACTCTGAGCTCAACATGGTCTGTGCCAGTGCCAATGCAAATAGAAACAGTCGTTCACTATCTTCGTCAGGAACACATGGATTCTTCATGCTCCTCAGGATCACAGGAACCTCTAGAGGTCCCTTCTAAGACCTGTTTACTTGATTACATAAATGGGACTAGATGCATGTCCTCTTTTAGCTACTACTGCCACTGATCTGCTGTTGGTAAAACTGACTAATTTTTCTGGAAGCCTGAAGAATGTTGGGAAAAATGTCACTAAACAGCTTTTGAAAACTGGGCCTAAGTGTGTCAAGATTTATGTTTGATTTGCAGCTCTTCTCTAAGGCCTCTCAGGTTTCAAATAATATTCATCACAGTTTTGCTGACGTGTGTAATCAGACCTTAGTTCTTCTCTTTAACTTAGATAAATATAATTCTCAGACCTCATCCTGGTGATAATGTCTGAGAGTGAGGAAGGAAATCAAAGGAGAGGAACTCATTTACAGCATATCTCTGTTGTGTTCCCTGTGACTCACGGAACAGTTCCAAAACTTGAGAAAGTGTGCTTTCTAACTTAAATAATAACTTGTTTAAATTTCTTTGGCTAGAAAATGGTTTTTAAAATCACAGAGTGATAGTATACCTTGTGAAAAAGTCACTTCATTAATTTTCTTAGGGATAAAGCTTGTTACAAAACACATTCAAAGTTTGAAGAAAAAATACCCTTGGCTGGTTGGTTTTCATTGTAACTCGATTTAAAAACAGAAATGAGATGAGAGGCAAGCCTAATCACTTGTATGAAGGACTAAATAATAAATTGAAAACAAAAGAAATCAAATTAACGATCATTATCTTGTAACCTGCTGGGAGCATGTCAATGATGTGTTTGCTTTTTGGGGTCTGACTTTTAAAAAGCTTCTACTAGCTCTCTGTAAAGCTTTGAGCACCTTTAAATGTACTCTGAGGAATGTGTGTAAAATAGCTACGTTACATATTTACTCCTTCTCCCCTCTCTTCAAGAATATTGACTTTGTCACTTTGTGAAAATACAGTTCTGCAAGGTGATTCCCTTCTGCGTGATCTTGTATTGCTAAGATCCTAAACAGATCTTTCTATAATTCTGCTTCTTAGTGCTTGCATCATTCTGAACAACACTGTCACTATACTCTGAAGTAGATTTCTAAGTGCATGAAACAGCACTCTGTAGGCCTTACCTCTTTGGAAATGTTTTCAATGAATGATTGAAATTTAAAAAAGAAAGGAAAACGTTAGCATTTCGCTTTCCTCCCAACTTTTGGGCCTTTAGGAGGAAGCTGCAAGGATGATTTAGCTAGGCTGAACCTCATTTACAAACTGAATCTGTAGAAAATCATTCAAAAAGGAACAAAGGGTTAAACATAACTGAGCAGTCTCTGCAGTACTTGTCTGTGTACTCTCTCTTCCATGATATTTACCTGTCTGCTTTCAATAATCCCGATTTCAACATGTTCTTTGTGTTCTGTTTCTCCATTTCTTCATTTAGCACATTTTTTCCTGATACACTTTGACTGATCACTGTGATCCAAAGCACAGAAATAAATAACCCGATATAAATCACCAATTCCATTGTTACTCTCATTCTATTTTCTAACCCAGTGTTCCTTGTGTCTGATTTTCTGTTGAACTATAAAGAGTTAGGATTCTATAATTTTGCATTCACGGGTTCCTTGTACAACTTGTTGGATCATTAATCACTGCCATAACAACAAACAAGGAAACTGTCAGACACAAATGACTATGGAAACAGTCTTTTTATTTTGTTTTGTTTGTTTCCAAGACTCATGCATGAGCTTCATAAAATTAGTGTGATGTTCTAGTGAAAATGAGATGGATTAATTTCCTTACATCAGTTTCAATTCAATCATATGCATGCCAACGTTAATCTGTTCCACATAAATGCTATATCAAATAGAGTCTTGTGTGTCTGCTACGCTGAAAAGACAGAAAATTATTAGGATTAATCTCTCTGAATCAGTTACTGAAAATATCACACGTAGTAATTTTTTTTATAGTTGCAAGATGTTCAAAACTCAAGTTCAAGTCCTTACAACATACTGCTGTTTGTAAAATAGTATGAACTCACAATTTTTGGAGTGCAAACTGCTTATTAAATGCTTACTCTAGTTCTCTACTTGCTGTTACCAGGTTCTGTGGTAAGCAGGTTTCTTAAGCCACATAGTAGTCATTATGCTGCCTGCCTGAATTACGTCACCAATGACTCAAAATAATTCACAAACGGAAAGATGACGGCATATATTCACAGCAGCACTCATAGCTCTTGCTGAACTTTTGAAAGTTCATGAGCAGTTTCAGAAATACCTGACTATTGCCTGAACTGTCATAAGAAACAGAAAACCTTATGAGAACTTCATCAAAATTAGTCTTTGTTTCGGCCATTTGATTTTTCATTTTGTTCTACTCTATTACATCAACTTAAGAATGCATGAGCAGAGGAGCTTTTTTGTTGCTCTATTTTCAAATCCGTGGAAATCAAGATCTGATGCAGTGGTCTCTAAAACTATCTGTGCATGTTATGTGCTTTCTGTGGTCTCTGTGAAATGCTAGTGAACCAGCGAGTAGCAGAAATGACTGCATTTTTATGGTCTTTTTATGGCATTTGCAAAACGTTACAATGTAAGTTTATAATTGCAATTTCATTGACTTTCTAAGCAAAAATGTGGAGACATTCCAATCTGTTCACCAATGATAGTTCAAAGGGTTCTGTAATCAGAATGACACTTCATTAGTATGCCATGAACTCCCAAGCAATTAAACCATAAGTACAGTATAGAGAAGTAGTGTAAGCTGCGGAAGAAATAGAAGAGTGCTTGACATATATTTAAAAATGTATTTGGTCTTTAAGATTAATTTGAAGTATTTCCCATTCTCAGTGTGTAATACGAAAACTAGCAATGACGTTCGTCTAAAAGACAGTACTTCAGAAGCAGAACAATGTTGACTTAATCTATTTTATTATAGAAAATAGAGAAAATAAGAGAAATAGTAGTTGAACTTAGGAGGATGTGTAAGATAAATGTACATTTCTCTTATCATTCTCCTGGGGAGCAACAAATTCTGAAAAACAATTGTGCGCAAAAGAACCTTTCTACAAATTAGGAATACTGGGAGTTGAATTTTCTTACTGAAAACTTACCTCTAACTCAGTTTAGCGGCTGTCAGTGTCAAGTTCAAGACTGAGGAGAGAAATCTGCTCAGGCAGACTTTGCTTGAGACAAAGTGAGTTAGTGGAAAGCCAGACCATGACTAGAGGCATCCCATGTTGTCTTTTCTCAGTTATGCCAGGTTTTAATCTATTTGTATAATTTTTCTTTCAGATATTATAACACCAAAGAAGACACAGAATTATCAATCATGGATGAATTTTTCCAGTTTCCTACAATGCACTCTGAAGTCATTTACGGTCAGCTTTGAAAATTACCTCTTTTCAATAGGGTATTTCTATTTCAGTCAGAAAAAAGAATTCTATCAATTTCAGTGGGATTAAGGCACTTCATACAGAGTAATTCCAGTGAGAAATGGGTATAAACCACAATATCATCATCTAATGTTTGGAATGTATTCACTGAGGTCCTCTCTAATAATGTTGAGTTGCTGCAAACATTCATGCAAAAGAAGACCCATCTCCAAATGCTGGGTCAAATTACCCTTTATAACTTGCTATCTAATGTCACAAATACAAAAATCAGAAAAAGGTAATGAGTTAAAGGCAGTATCAATGGGAATTTAGATAGTAGGAAAATATTTAGTTGTAAGCCAAAAGAGGGCTTTTCCTAGTAACCTGAACCTCACTGACCTCTTGGATCTAGATAACATGCACTGAAGTAACTTTGAATTTTATTATTCTGGAAACACACAGGTTGGCTTTTGCCAGTAACAGCTGGAAAAGTCTTTACTTGCCTTTGGAAGCAATCTTTGCTGTCTTTTTATCCATTACAAAAAAGGGCCTCTGATCCTTGACTGGACCTCTGGGCTCTACTATAATGCAAATAATAAAGTAATGGTCTATATGGTACTAAACTTTCTTCACCTAAAAAGATCAATGTATTAGTGTACAATGTATCCCACTCCCTTTCTCTCTCCCCTCAACCAAGAAGAAGCTATGCAAGCTAAGCAAAGCAGTTTTTAAATGCAAGGAAATAAAATGCAATAACTTCATAAAATATGTATCACACCAGGGAATTCCCTCAGCTCCTTTTCTCACCTCGTTTGCATTGCACGTACTGGGAAAGGCAGACATCCAAGTGTCAAGATTACGCAATTTTGCTGAAGTGAGGCATATCAGATACGTGCACTACAGGGATAAAGCAAGAGAAAAAAAAGTTAAAATTTATCCGCTACTTACTGGGATGGATTTAACTATGCTAGTTTCAAATGTCGGGCAAGTCAGTCTTTTTTGAATTTTCACTAATGTTATAAGGTTTCCAGATTTAGCTTAAGTTGAGATGACAAAAAATATTCTCCTGCTCTTTTTTTTGATATATGGCTGAAAGGAAAAAGAAAAGAGAGGGAGAGAGGATCAACATTTTAAATCTTAAAAGCAAAATTAAAAATCCCTCCTCTCACCCCAACCATACACCAGGTAAAGCAGTATAAATGTGTTCCACTACAAGGCAATAAAGTTTCTAGAGAGAACTTCACGCTGCCTCACCTAAGAATCATCTTACCATCCCAATTTGCAAAGTCCTACAGCATTCAAGATTTAATTATAGCAGACAGTCTTGCAGAGTTATTGCAGACCTGAGGTTCCATAATATAGCTATTACTAGAAAACATTCTAAAAAGAAATTTCAGTGATCTAAACCAAAAATAAATTGTTAGATTTTCTTGAAAACTTTAAATTTTATTCCCTTATTTGATTAAACCCTACTTTCAGCTTTCTGCCATAAAGATTTCATCTTGGCATCAGCTGATCAGCAGCATAACCCTCTTTCAGCCTTTTCAATGACTGTGCAAACTTTTGCTTCTACCGTTCATTTTGCTGCACTGTTTATTAGGTTACAAGTAGCATTCCCAGAAAAAAGCCTTTTCAAATACCTTCTTTTGTCCAAGCAAGAGCACAAGGTTCTTTTCATTCCAGAAACAGATGTGACAAAACTAGTCAAAATATTCTCAAAAATCCTTGGTGGTTTTAGACAAGTTTATTAAGTTTCTTTGACTTAAACTGAACAAAATCATATGTTATTAGTCTCCACAAAGTTCATTTAAATACTGTAAAAGTGGTAATAACTATTCCTGGGAGAAATTCTGCATTATGTAGAATATGAGTACAGAGGATAAATGCAGGTTTTCTCACTCTTAAAAAGCTACTAATGAATAATTTAAATGCTCAAAATACTCTTTCAAAAAAGACAAGAAATACTGACCTGCCATTTTCTCATGTCAACAAGTATGTTTTATTAGATGTGTAACATGAAAGAATTGGTGGACTATTCAGACTATACTTAAAATAAAAAAAAGCTAGAAACGGGAAATATTTAGTCATCATCCGTATTTTAATATGTTCTAGGAATAACCATTGGTGTTCATATTTAGTAAGTTTTTCTAACACAAATATAGTGTATATGAGGTTTCGGAGTTTACACGTGGACAAGGCTGCATCAATCTCTGCTGAGCTGACATTGTGTTACAGAACACAAACCTAAGTGTAACTGAAATATTTCAGAAAAAAAAAAAAGAGTAAAAAAAGAGAAAGAAACAACAGCAGTAAAAAACAGCCAACCTGCCAAACAAAAAGCTTGGAGATTTTTTTAGTCTGGTTATGACATGAATTTGGTTTTGATCTTCCAGCCTCACCTACCTGCAGTGAGTAGGATGGTTAAGGATTCTTGATATCTTCCTGAGACTTAACATTAAGTTAATGTTAAGACATGCATTTATTAAGGTGATAGGGTGGGTCTGTCCCCGAAGTTGTCAATCTTGAGAACATCACAAAGCCACTCCTTGATGATTAAATTGTCTTTCTTCTCTATTCTCAAGGGCTTACTCCTATTTCTTTGGATAGTGCTGGTACTAATACTTCTCTAATCCAAGTCAGATACCTCTATAATACATTGTAGCCAGACATTCATCAGGAAATAAAATGGCAGCATGAATTTAACTTCTATCACGTCTGAGTTGATTCTTCTTTCCCTGCTTGCTACATTATGAGAGAAGGATTTTGTATAGATTAGGCTTTGCAGGTGGCCTGGAAGAAACATGCCTCCCGAATATATTCTGATTTTTCTCTTTTACTGCTTAGTTTGTATGATAAGTGGTTTAAAAATTATATGTTACATGTCTTTAATAGTTTTAAAAAAGTAAGATTTTCTGTGTTAGAATTAGAAGGTTTAGTTGAGTTGAGGTTTAATACTCTGCTGGCAATGTGGCTGAAGCGTCAGAAAAAAAGTTCAGATCCTAGTAGATGCCTAACAGAATTTTCTCAACATTTCATGATCATGAAGGCAGAAGAGAAAAGGAGTCTGAACAAGAAAAAAACTGTAATCTTACTGGGTAACGTGTAACATCTTGGCTTTGTTTCAAGAATTGAAGGAATGTGTGTTCTTGCAAGGTTTTTTTCAATACGAAAGGTTCTGAATTGTACAGAAAAAAACCTACAGTGTGTTAATTCCGACATTAACTTATCTTAGTCAATGTAACAAAAATGCTTCAAGGAGTGCAAAGAAGCATTTTCATTAAGGAAGATCAGCATTTGTCAACAATATACTATTTATTTGGCCAGTTAGGTTTGGAAAACTCCAAACACTGTAGCCGTCAGTTACCCAGAGAAATATTTAGCATGTCTTTGAAACAAATGACTTCCAGGAAAGCAGGAGAGGGGCCTGGGGAAAGAAGTCCTCGTGTTTCTTAGGTATCTCTTCTGTTCAGGGACCAGCAAACTCTTTGTAGACTGAGTTGAGATTTGAAACTAAAAGAATAAGGCCTAATTCTGTCTGACACACATTCCCTAACAAGTGTCATTCTTTCTGTCATGTAATCTCTCACTCTTGAGATTCTTATTTGTAGGATTAATTTTTAAAAAGTCCTAAATTATCTTACAAAATTGTTCAGAATACTGTTTAAAAATGTATCAATGTTGAACAGAAAAAATACCTATACGTCAACTGTTCTTAAAATTTTTACCTTGGTATTCCTGTTTCCTCAACGTATTTTGATAAGTATTTCACTCAGAACAATTTTCTCTCTTTAGTGGAAGAAGCTTTTATGCCTTTTTGCAGAGCTGGGGTTGCTCCTGTATGGTTCAGAAACTGATGTCAAGTACTCTAGCCAAGAGTTTTGTGAAGCCTCTCTGTGTTTGTGATATATATCTTTATAGCACAGTTATGTACCACAGGATTTATAGGAAATAGTATCGGCAGAATGTCAAAGGTTAGGGCAGGGCGAGCCACTAGATGAATGACAGATGCTCTCTGT
>NW_010405348.1:25317-42141 GCF_000710305.1 Buceros rhinoceros silvestris | reverse complement strand
TAATATAATAATAATAATAATATTCTGCCTATGGAACAGAAGTGGGATTGCTGGGTTTGTTTTTCAGCTCCACAGTGAGACATCATTGTATCAGTCAGGCTAGTTCATAAGACATCCATTTACATCTTAAGAAAATGAAGACTTAACAAAGACAGCAGGAAGACTTTGTTCATAAGACAAATGTTTGGAGCTCATCTTATATAAAAAAAAAACCCATATAATGCAAGGACAAGTTTCTGGTCATATTCACACGAACATGAGAATAAGGATAGAATTTAACTATTTTGCTTGCCAAAATACAGGCACAGTCCCTGCACAGTCTGCTGGACAACTCAAAGGAGATGATGGCCAAGCAGCAGCAGATTGGACATTTCACTCCTGACTGGCAAAGTGGTGATGTAACATCAGTTACAACAGTTCGCTTCAGTTAAGTTGAAGTGCAATCACAACCCATACTGACCTCAAAGAAAGGTTTCCCTAGAACCCTTCCCTCATCTCTAATTATGCTTCTAAAGAAGCTGTCAAACTTGCTTAATTCATACAGTATCAGCAATATATTAATGCCTTTAAATTGTATGTGCCAAAAGGAATATACTGTGCTTGGGATAACATGTTTTTCCAACACTTTTTCACAAGCATGGCAGTGCATCCCCTCGCAACACAAACAGCGACATGACGGGAACAGAGGCTTGTGACTCCCAATAAGTGATACGTGCATGTCATCTGGTGGACAAAGTGCCCTCAGGGGAACTGTGTGGGTAAGAACCTGCAGCCAGTAGATGCGTGAATGAACTCATAGTTGATAAAGGCCAGAAAAATCCATTTATCAGAGAAAAAAAAAAAAAACCAACCCGCTGTGTTTGCTCAGTCTGGATCATTTAGAGAAATGTATAAGATCCCTCAGAAAAGAATCTGGAAACAAAATATCATATAGGTTCTACTAGAGACCAAAATGTAATAAACAAAATTACAGGCTCAACAGGAATACTGGTCTTAAGGTATTTCTAACTCTCTCCCTCCTCCCAGGCAGCCTCTCCACGATCCACAGGCAGTATAAGTTTCAGGTCATGCTGTTTTCCATAAGAGCCCAGCATTTGTCCACCCTTCCTTCTGCTTTATAGTCACCCATTGCTTCTGCTGCCAGCTGGCTGGACAAACACAGTCTTATCTACACTCCAAACAGTTGTTAAACTGTTAATGAGCTGTGAAGACTGCAGCAGCTACTTTGGATCCACAGAACAGCTTGTCTGTCTAAAAACTTGTATTCCCTCCCACTCATTAATATTATACCATTTTGCCTAAAAAATTAATCACCTCTCCTCACAAATCCCATCTGTGAAACTTGAAGCACACAGCCCATGGCAAAGTGGGGTGCTGCCAAAGAGTTGGAGTTTTGCCCTCCAAGCCAGCAGCATCCTTACCTTCCTCTGCTAACAGTCATTTCTAATGGTTTTCCATCCCCGACTACTCAATGCTGCCAGGCAGTCCCTCCTCAGCTCCATCTGATTTACTTAAGCAATGCTAACGATTCATTCTGCCCAAGGTTTTTAAGGAATGTGGGTTATTCTTTGTGCTTATATTTACACTAAAAACTTCTCTATTTCCTTTCACAGCCCCCAGACTGTTTACCAAGGCATCAAACATCAACAATGTCCTCCAGGGTGGTGATGCTCTTGGCTAACCATACTGATCAGACTGTGGCCAAACTTTGACTGAACTGTCAAAAAAGTCTGTGGTAAGAATGAATTTAAATCCCTTAGAGAGACATGGCTTATTAAAAAAAAAAAAAAAGCAATAAATATTTTTTTTTAAATTGTATTATGAGGTTGCTTGGTTTCATTTAACCTTAAAAAAACCCCAATTTGATGATTTAAAGAAAGAAAAAATTACATATTCTGCCAATGCTCTCCCTCATTCTTCTACTTCCTTGTTCTATTGTGCTCAAAGTGTCTATTTCACTTGTTAACAATTAAGCTAAGAATTTGCATGTTTTTAGACAGCTATGCACTGAGGCAGCGTCCACATACCCCAGAATAGAGTGGATTGTACTGTGACAGCCACAGAGACAGCTCCCACCTGTCAAAGCTAATATAACCCATTTTCCAGGTGCTGCAGGTCCTTCTGGCCCCAAGTGAGATAATGCTGACGTGCTGCTACTGATCCAGCTCCGGCACCTTTGCTTTGCTGTTAGGTCAACCCCTGTCCTGGAGTTACTGTAGATCAGATACAACTGAGTGCCAAGGCACTGTCTGTTCCAGTTGATCAAAACCAACAACATGTCTAAAAGGTGTAAGAGAAATTTAGTGGTGCCTGCAGTGGCCTTCAGATGTTCAGATGAGAAATGGAAGCATGACACGCACCAGCATATCCTCTGACAATACAAGACAGGATGCTATCAGTTTTCTTTACTGTTGTTGTGGGTTTTTGAGGGGGGCAGTCTTTTGGTTCTTTTTAAACCCTCTACATTTCCATGCCCTCCTTCTCTGCAGAAAACCTCCACAACTCATGTCAGAGTCCATCTCTTCAGTGCAGGAAAAATACTGATTTTAATTCTGAAAGTTCCCAGTCTCTGTCATCAGACAAGTAGCAGCTGTTGCAACCCGGTAAGGGCAGCCTACAAATATCCTTACATAATACATACAAGACGAGCATCTCTTACAGACTACAACTCGGGAGCTCTGCTGTTCAACCAGAAGGTAGCTGCAAAGGTACCTTCATCCCCTTGTGCTGTGGAAAAAGTATATAATCCAATACTATCATCTTCCACGGGTAACCACAAGAGTTGCGGTTTGGTATGTGGATAAGGAATCCAAGCAGGAAGGTAATACCGTCTCTACCGGCAGTAATGTAACCTCTGCTAGCACACCACACTGTTCTGCTGCCCAAACACAACTGGTATGGAAAAACCGGAGAGAGATCAATAGGAGCCACAGGAATGACTAAAACATATTTCCCCAGACTAGGAAATTCAAGCAGCTCAAGATATTTATCTTACAGAGAAGGTCCAGGATAACTGTTTGTAAGTGCCAGTAGGAAAAGGCAGATTTGATAGAGAACCACTTAACTCTGGATATTAAACATATAATTACATCAAACATTTTGAAAATACAGTAGACATTCTTATTGGACATAAGCTTTTTGTTTGTTTTTTTTTTTAAAACCATCAAGTCCAACGAAGCTCTGGAACAACTTACGAGATGGATTCTCTCTATCCATTTTTTAGCTGATTTTTAGAGTTCTAAAAAAGACATACTGTCATATAAGGAAGGAGAGGTCTGTGGCTCCTGTCCACGCAGGAGGTAAAATGCACTCAAAGTCCCTTCTGGTGTGAGAAATGACTAATTCATAAAAACTTAAAGGATATTTTGCAACATCTTCAAAGTGATTATTCTTCTTTTAGAATCACCACCAGTTAGGTCTGGAAATAATTATCATTATGCTGGAATTCGGTTTCAACTTTTTTCAGAAAAATTATTCTGCCACTGTCTTGCAACCACTTAAGCAATATCCCTGAGTAACTACAAAGAACAGAAGAAAAACGATGGAGAAGGGGGAAAAAAGCAATATATTACCTTATTATTCAACTGTCTAATGCAAGAGCTAGTATACAAGGAGGGCATCTCCCATATCATTAAATTATTTAATTTGCTAGTTTTTCCAGAAAAAGAATGATACCATTTATTTAAATTATATTCCAGTAATATCTGCAGTCTTCAGTTCCAGGAACCAAAACATCCCCAACACAGATGCTCTGCAGCCAGTGTGCATCCTCTCATTTGCTCTTGCTGAGTGCTGCCTTCCCCTTTGTGAGTGCAAAGTACTGCTCTGAAGTACCTGAAGAGCTTTGGCTGCTCATGTACCCTGCACTTGCCCAGTGCCATCTGGTGACTAACCCACAGGTATAACCAATGGCTCAGAGGTACTAACTGCCAACAGCTGAATTCTGTTTCAAGCTCGATGGGAAAAGAAGTCTCAGAGCAAATGCAGAAACTCCCACTCCTATGGCTAGCAAGCACTGAAATGGAGCTGTTGTCATATGGTATCCCATCCGTCTCGCATTAGAGCTTAACAGAATATACTGGCAAACATCAGAGGGGTCACCAACATGCTGGAAAGCTGCCCACATTCACAGAGCGAAAGGAGGACCTTACCCCTGAGCGAACTCCGCAAAGGTCCACAACGTCTGCTCAGCAGACTTCCTTTACAGCAAAAAATTTATTAGTAACAGTACCCAAGACATCAAGCTCACTGAATGAAAATTTTGAAATCTATTTTAGCAGAAAGGAGCATGGAGAAGAAAAATGGTGAGAGGTCTGCTTTTTCACATGCATGTTCTCAGACAGGCTTCAGGCCTCTGCCACCTTTTCCTGAGACTCAGCATCCATCCAGGGCAAGAACGGCACCAATGTGTCTGTCTGCCAGATGTAGCTGCTATCTGCATTCTTCCTGACACCTGGGGAAAGTACCCAGCTTGGCACCCTTTTCCAATCTGGGGAGCTTCTTTTCTGAAGTACAAGGAAGGATACCATCACTTGTCAAGGCCTGGCTGTCTTTGAGGATGTGCATAGTCATAAAATTCTCAAGGAGACGCCACCAGTGTTATGCAAAGCCAGAAGGAGCCCTGAAAAGCCAGCTCCCCACCAGCACAACACGGAGCACAGCCCAACACTACTGACAGAGCAAAGCAGGAGGCATCTGGAAGAGACCAGAGAGGCTGAGCATGCTGCTGGCTAGTTACTGGCTTACAGCTTTGCTTGTTATTTTATTTGTAGGAATCCAGAGGGGAAAGGCAGGTCCATGTATGAAGGCATGAACCATCTGTATGTGGAATTACTTCACCTACTCAGAATTCAATGGACAGTTTGAAGAATACAAACTAAAAAAAAAAAAGTAAAAAAATAAAGACTGTGAAATAATCTGGTAACCTTCTGCTGAGGAAAGAGCTGAGGAAAACCTATCCCTGCTGATTATATGTCTAATAGCTCCAAAAACTGTGCTCTGTATCAAACAGATCTGTACCGCACAAACCTGTTTGCAAAAGGGAGAGCAGTTCTTTAACTCACCACTTTCGGAATGATGTAAGTTTTACAAAGGAGCAAGAAAAAAGGAAAAACAACACAGCTTGATTCATGAAATTAAGACATATGCATTGCAGCTTGTCATATAAAAATATATACGCTGCTAAAACCTAGACTGCTCCTTTACCACAGCACTTACACGTGACAAAGTGTGAGACAGTATGTGATACTGTTGAGCCATGTGAGGAAAAAAAACATTGTGCCATGAAAACCAAAAATATGGAAAGTACCACAGACTGTTACATGCAGTCAACGACCAACAGACTGCCCCATTAAGAACTTACTGACATAAGAAAATTATTAACCATGGTCAAAGGCTTCAGAATTCACTTTGATAGTAAAATCAGCAGAAAGCCAGAAACATTCATTCTAATCCTAGATCTGACAAAGTCCACTTTATAACTTGGCTTGGCATTTAAATGGCTTGTCTAGCATTACACTATCAAAAGCTTGGGTGATTATTCAAGATTTACTTTCTATATATGTATATTTAGATTTTCCTTAGAAGCCAGGAATAAACATCTATCCTTTAAGATATAATGGTGCTAAATTTTTAATCCCAGTGATTTTAAAAATAATTTATTGATAGCAGGAACTATTTAATCACAAATAATGAGAAGACAGGAACCAGCTAAGTCATAAATGAAGGCCTTGTCCTTGGGATGCAGGTGGATTGGGCAAAACAGGCAGCCATTAATCAAGGTAAAAGGATCCTAAAGAAGATAACAATGGCAAGAGTTAATTAAATTGGAGTGAGAACGTGCTGTCTCAGAAAAACGCAAGAGAGCATGCGTCAGGACAGAAAAGTGAAAAGTTCGTCTAAGAGGAAGACTCCAGCCTTCATCACCACAGAAGACCACTAGAGGACACTGTGCATGCCCAAGAGAGGGATGGACTATGCAAATGAATTTGAGGCAAATGATTATAATATTCTTATTAATTCCCGGAAAGATAATGCATATGCAGTAGTTAACTGTATAAATAATGTAATCAGACCCCCTGACAGTGTGTACATCTTTGGAGGAGGAATCCCCCGTGCGCCTCAGCGCTGAATAAACATACCTACTTTACAACCTTATAGGTTGTGGAGTCTTTTTTCCATGAGTCATTATAATACAGAAACTCCCTGTCTGAAAAATGTGTGGTAAAACAAGACAAGCCTTTAAGAGTTTAATCTTCAGCTTCATTTCATATTTTCACAAAAGGTAAAAGTATTCTCTAAAGAAAGGTGTCTAAAGAGGGTTTTTTTATAGGCTTAATTCTCATTTTGATAACATATTAAAACACAGAACAAAAAAAGCCATGAAGAAATTTTGAAACAATAAGTATCTTAGGTGTGGCAAATGTGGTTAAGAGCACCTTTTTCAGCATTGTTAGAAACTTACTTTCATTTGCTTCCCAAATCAAAGAGAGAGGTGGGGGGAGCATTGGCATCTTGTGGTGCACCTTGATTTCAAAGCATTTTCCAGCCGAGAACAGGTCTATCAGTAGGAGCAGCACTTTAGAGGACATGTGGTTTGCTCCCCGACAGGATAAGGAGACCTCAACGGCTCATTCAGCAGCAGCAGTAAGTACTGCTACTCACCTCAGCGCATCTGTTCACACTTACATCATATATCTGTGCATTATCAGAAGCTGAAATATGTCTGACTATGGGTTCTAGAGGTTAAACAACTGGATCTTTTGCAAATAAATGCACAGCCAAAATGCATTAAAATCATTAAGCGGTTGTCTCCTCTAGCCCCTGGAGAATCAATAGTTTCCAAAAATCAATCAACAGACCTGTGGTTCTACTCCAGGTGAATACTGGCCAGCTGGAATGAGGTGGAAGATTTCCAGCTGGATCCCTGACTCAGTTGACAGGGAGGCAAAACCCAAAGAATTAAAGCAACTGAGGTGATGTTCTTTTCTTGGTGCTGCTACTGAGTAGAAAAAAAAAAAAAAGGAAAAAGAAAAAAAAATTAAAGCAAAAGTTGATTAAAATCTTTTACTTCATTTGGGTGCTCTGCTGCCTAAGCTGTACTGTTTCTGACGTTGGTATCTACAGACACATCCCAGGGGCAGTCCAAGTCACCTAGCAGTGTGGTGTGCTTGACAGAGAACAGCGCCACACCTAAGTATGCAAAAGGAGTAAATGTCTGCTCCTAACTTCCCTCTCCTCTGTAGCTCCCACCAGCTTTGGGAGTATTTCAAGGACACCAGGTCTTTCAAACAAATCAGAACCAGCCAGAATAGTAGCGGTCACCAACCAGATCAAATGCAACCAGCAACCTGTGCGCAGTGCTAAAGAAGTCCTTCAATGGAATGAAACTAGGTACCTCCAGCGGGCAGGCTCCAGGCTCAAAATAAAATAATGGGTGGCCCTAAGAAAGATCTGTAGATGAATGAGGACCAAGGCCTCCCCATTTTCCATTCAATATTTCCACGACCAAGTCTGCCGTTAAACCATGCTAAATGCAGTGACTCCAGTTAAGAGGCATACTAAGTATTTTGTGTCTTCTGTATTTTCATCAAGTCCCAAAGACAACAGGAAAAAACCCTTTCTTTTCATCCTTTACATTAAATAGATCTTAACTGGCATACAGAAGAAAGTTAAAAGCCCTCTAAACAACCAATGTAACTGTTCATTTAACAACTTTCTTTAAGCATACAAGTTCTTTAGTCATGGAGACAACTGTTTCTAAAACCAGAAGAACAAAGTAGTTTTAATCATTTTAAGAACAAAGGCAGTGTAATCTACCCATTAAATAGCTGATCGTGTAGTTTAATGGCATGTGAAAAAAGTGCCTTGGAACAGCCTGGGGAACATGTGCTAGCAAGAGCAAAGATTCCCATGTTGCTGTGATGGAATAAAAGTCACGCCAGGCCACTAAGAGGCACTTGCAAAAATTAAGCCTTTAAAAACAGGCATCCGAGGGCAGAATATCCTAAATTACAGGATCTACATTAGCAATAAAAGTATTTGTGATAAGTCACTAGACAGAAAAGAAAGAAAAAAATCAAACAAGGCAAAGATACATCAAAAATGCACAGTAAGCTCAGAGACCTTGCCCTCCAATTTAGTGTTAACTGGAGTGAATGAAAATGAGCGATATAGGGGAAAAAAAAATTACTAGCCTCATACATAGAGTGGTATCTACAGGCTCTCTTCCACAACTCTGTATTATGTAACACTTCAAATATTAATATTTGGATACTAAAAAATTGAGCACAAACCCAGATATAATAGATATTGGCCACTGAACCACAGGTGAAGGTGCTATTTCATTAGAAAAATCTTGAAAAAGATCTAATCACTGACCACACAAATATAGTTTTTATTGCAGCTGCAGCTTCATCAGTTGAGTAATTGGGCAAGTGAAAATTTTGGCGCTGTACTAAACACATGCCCAGAAATGTAAGCAATAACCTCATGTAACTCTGTACTCACAGACACACATATATACATATATTTCTATATGGTAAGCGTGAAAACACTGATATGCAGAAGTATTTAGCGGATGGAGCAGGGGTAAGGACTACTTGCTTACCAAGAGTCAGCAATCCCAGAAGACTAGTTTCCTGCATTGAACCCTGCCTAGACACAAATAACCACCTGCACCTGAAATAAACTGTTTCCACTTAACTGCAGCCTTTTATTATATTCTGCCTCCCCTCCCTATGTTAAACATTTAAAGGACATCCAGAGGAAGCATTTAGAAAGGTTTTAGATACAGAAAAATCACTGTCTCTAACAGGTATTAATAGCATTAAAACTTGCACAGTAAAACTACCGCAATACTAGAACCAGAACTGATGTATTTTTATTTCATTGTGTTTTTTTTTAAAGTCAGCCAGAAGAGGGAGCCAGAAGTACTTGAATGCCAACACACCCCCTCCCCCACTAAAACCAAGACATGGTGTGAAAAACTGCAGTTCCAACAAAATACATTCTCAAGCTCCCAGTGAGATTTTTTAATATGCATTTCAGGAAAATTAGGATCACTAGCCAAAGTGTAAACAGAAAGCTTCAGTTTCATCATATGTGAATTCATATTCACTTCTTCATATGTGAATTGGAAGGTGAAAAGCACGCTTGTAATGCCTAACGTGATGATCCACACAGCACAGGAAGACCTTGCACCGAAGTTCCGTTCTCTTCAGGGCACTGTCCCACGCTCAGGGCCTGCAGCGGCGGTACTGCCAGTTCGACATTTAAGCCGAATTACCCAACTTTCAGGATCACACAGTCTCTTCCAGTGACTTTCAAGACTTGTGCGCACAACAGCCAGTCCCCTGTCCTCTGTGTACCTGGCACACAAGTAACGCACTTTGGCTCAGTCCCCTGCGATACAAAAGCTGTGTGCTTGATGGGGCATGACCAGGCAGGCCCCAAACAGGCGATCAGCAGGCACACGTACCAGGCAGCTCTGGCGCAAGAGGAAATTCTGCTCTTTGGGTTGCATGAAGAGCAAGGATGCTCTGTGGGAGGCAAGCTGGGACACCTCAGAAAACTTTACAGTCCACTCTCTGCCCACACTCTCACAGCCTGAGCGACCTGGAGGCTGGCTACAAGCTACATATCTGGCATTAACCTCTACAAAACAGCAATCTCTTAGAAGAAATGAAACCAAAATGAATTGAAGGGTCTGAATGAAAACCAGCTCTGTCCCTTTTCTCTGAAAGTAAGGTCAGGACAGGAGTTCTTGGCTATTTAATCTCTTAACCACCTCTTTTTCTTGTATTTTTGGCTTATATATCAGTCCTAATCAGATGTTAAATGACCTTGTAAAAAACAGTTTTAATCCTCACTACTCAGAATTGAATTCTGTGGATAGCTGCTTTAAGCTGGAAATAGTACTGAAGCAAAGCAGATTTGCTATATTCTTCTCTTCCTAATTTGTCTACAGAAATAAATTTTTGTTCTGTGTGTTCCTACAGTTACACAGGAGCTCTTGAAATACTGAGAACCAGATCAGAAACACCGACCTCTGTTTCAATGACTTTTCGTTTCTTACCCTTTCTTATTCTAAGACTCTCTCCCCCACTGCATTTGTGAGAAGGGTAAAACCACTGTCATGAAGAATATTTATATTCACCTGATAAAACAAACTACTTTCCCAGGATGCCTTGTAATCACACTTCATTTTCATATTCTACATTTCTGTCCAGATGTTTGTATTGTCCTCTGAGCCTGCAAACAACTACTACTGACACAAGCACTGAAGATGAGTTTGCTTCAAATGTACCCAAAACCCCAATAAACCGAACATGCCCTCACACACACAAAACAAACAAAAAGATCTGTTGAGGGTTTCTGCTGGCTGAGGCAGTAGGGCAATTTTGGCACTAATAATGTCACAGCACCCAAAATAATTCTGGACATAATTGGTACTTTGAATTGTCTACTAGTCTGGTGATTTATGATATGGGATGGTTTTAAGTCCAGATCCCACTGAAAGATTGCTTTCATAATCACAATTTTTGTTGTGAAACTTCCCAAGCTCTCCCAGCTACAGTGCTTCTACAATAGAAGCTAATAAAAAGTGCAGATTTATCAGTTGTTATTAAGAAGTTGTCACAAAAGATCTCTCTGCACAGAAGGCCACACCACATAGCCCACAGCGTGTCTAGGAAGCCAGAGAAGAGAACTGCTGGCCACATAGGAGCATCCATTGCATTTGGAAATTCTGTGACATCTTACTCACATCAGATAGGACCAAACAGGTATGAGGCAAGATATGGGCAGTGACCATTCCACCTGTATTTTCCAGACTAGGCTTGTTTCAGCTTTGATAGCCTTTGAACCAGCAATAGGCTGTCAAAACTAAAGGCACCCTATATCACTGGAGTTTAGTCCTTCTGAATGAATTTACCTACCCATTAATGCATTCCTAACACTTAAAGATGAAGACTACAAGAAACACAAGCAAATCTTCCAGTTGATGACATCAAATGTTCCACTACCTCAGCTAGGAACAGCCTTTTCCCCAGATCTCAGCTAAGTGTACACACTGAGCACATTCTTCCCCTCTTCCTCAGACCTACCAGAAACGTGCCAAGGTGTAGGGGATAAACGAGCACTCTGTGCTGGAGACAAAAATTCCTTTTTCTCATGTGCCTGGCTAGTCAATCTGCTTATATAGTCAAGAGTTACGGATCCAAGAAATGTTCCCCTCCTATGTCCTGTGATACTGGAGGACACATGCTGCAATAGACAGCACTGCCAGCGGGAGGGTCAAACTCCTGTCCTCTCCTGGAAAATCTGACTTCAGTTCCCTCTGCCCTGTGCTCTGAAATAATATCCCAAAAGGCCAGATAAAGACTATAATTACAGATCTCTTTTGTGCCAAATAGAAGATTAGCAGTGAGCATCATCCTCTTCTTCATGGATCCAATGCAAGGGACTGGAACCTGAATCAGACCAGGTGAGGGGGGAGGACCATGTAGGCACAATGCAGGAAGCAGGCCACTGACTTTAGCTGTATTGCTCACTCGAATCTTAAGGCAACTTTGAATTTTTGCCTGGCTAAAAAGCTGAAACCACGTAACACTTTACATCTTTCCATCCACAAAGAATAAACTGACCTAGATTCTCTTGTTCTTAGATTCCCTCACGGTTCTGGCCAGGTTTTCAGAGGGTTGCTAACCTTGGCTGAGTTAAGGGTTTATAATGAAACACTAAAAACCAAGTACGTTTGAGCTGGTTTGGATTTTATTATGAATGTTCTGGATGGCTGTAATGCTAGAGTCAATTCAGATATTCTGGGTACTCTTCATCCAAAAAATTGCTGCTTGGAAAAAAAAAATCCCATGTTTACAATAAATTAAAATCAATCACTATTTTGGGCCTGATTCTCCACTGCGCCATTCCAGCACAGCATCTGGTTTAAGACTAGGCTGCTGCAGTTGCAGTGAATGTACCTTGTTTTTATATCCCCTTACTCACTACAAGAGTGAAAATAAAATATTTGTGGAAAAATTGACTTGCGACCTCAAAAGAATCAAAAATATAAGGACACAGACATAAGGGTGATGAGTAAAGAAATAAAATGCTAAGAGGAAAAAAAAATAGACAAAAATAATGTTGGATATTCAAAAGATACCGGAAGTAGTGAATCAAGAGCCTACAGTTTAAAAGGCAGCATCTTCAAGCTCGTGTGATGGCTCACCACCTTGAGACACCTATGAAGATACCCTAATTAAGGTAAGGTTCAAAGTAATGGCCTCTCATTTAAATGAGAGCTTCAACCCCAAAAAGTTTAAGGTCCAACATATCTCAACTGCTAATCCACATCTCTGGAAGAAGTTGAAAGAAACTCATCTGAGATACTGGCAGCTCGCAGCAGCACTTTTAACCTGCTGTTAACGTAAAAAGGGCCTGGCTCAGAGGGCTCAGAGTAACTAGACATTGAGAGTATGAAGGCAGATGAAAACTATCGCGAAGATGCTGTGCCACAGGCTAAGTAATGAAGCAATTATTTTCAACATCTGAAGTTTTTTCATACTTTGCTTGATAGGCTCTCAGGTTCTGTTAGTACGTAGTGTAGACAGATTTTTGCCCTTCGGTCAAAACAGTGATTTCAGTTAAGGATGCAGTAGGACAGAGGGAGGAAAGAGAAGTAAAAAGGAGTGGATGGTGCAGATACGACACTTTTTCTTTGGAGTTCTTCAGACATCAGACCAGGCATATACTACCATCAGAAACTTTTCCACTTATTTTAATTGTTCTTTCTGAAGCAGAATTCTTTCTCCTGAAGAAAAACCTAAATCTACTCTTCTATGTTAAACTCCTCAAAAGTGAGGTTGCAAAAAGTGGTTCCACAGCAAGAAAAAAAATATTCTATCCTATGCGAATACTGTGCATACCTTAACAATAGACAGAGCATTCAGAGATGCCTGTTTTCACTTACGAATGGGGACAGAGTAATTATTGGTTGATTTTGTCTGCACTGTATTGAAATAGTTAGGAAAGGAGGAAGAAAAAGCATGCTTCAAACTTTGCCAATATCCAAACTAAACAAACAGCAGCAGGGTTTTGTTTTCACTTAAGTTTCATTATACTTCATATATAGATAATTAGTGCAACTTAAAACTGTTTTGCATTTAAACCCATGTGTATGATAAGAGCAGCCAACATGCCCATTTGTGAGTGGAAAAGTCTTATTCCTGCCATTATTTCCTAGTGTAATGTGTTTTTGTATGTGCTGGGAATTCTTTTCCTAAAACAAAAGTAGACCTTAACAAATTAGCAGACCTAAACCAACAGCCCAGTCAAGAAACCTGAACTTTAAGGAGTTTGCAACTGGCTTTATGACTCTATGGCTGATGCTCTCCTACTATAAAAACTGAACTTGGATAACAGTGGCAAGAGAACACCAGTCACACAATGTTGGTCTGAAATAGAACAACCAAAATGACTTTGGCAAGGCTTTTGCAACACTCTGAAAACAAAAGAGACAGCCAGGAGGAAGCTATGTTTTCCCCAAGTCAGTAGAGGTGACTCAACCCAAAAGCTCTTTCTATTCCTTCATGCAGCTTGTACAGTTTGGCAGCTGAGTCACGTCCTCTTAATTTGTGTTATGGCCCATTGCAGGCAACCGGTGTATATAACCTCCATGTCAATCAGCAAGGGGAAATAATTAAATTCAGCAAAATGCACCAATTGTAGGTATCTCTGATGAAAACAGCTCCCAGTCAAAATGTGACTGGCGTGTCGCATAATGCATCTGTGAAGGCTTGGAAGTTTTCTAGAAAACGTACACACAGGGAGAGGGATTACCTTTGCAAGTGTTAGTCCCTAAGTGGGAACTCAAGGTGTCCTGTCATTTATGGGTGATGTTCAGCACTTGAAATAAGCAAGCTTAGACAGGATTAATATTACATGAAGCATCTAATTAACGCACATTATATTTCAGACAATTCATGTTAGAAAATGTTTGTTCAAACACTATGTTTTACTTCTTTGTTACTTGCTCTACTTGCATGCTCATTCCAGTCTTACATCATCCAGAAGAAGATGATAAGGCGTAAGGTGAATGAAAGGGCAATTAGGTTTCCAATTACTAGAGAGAGTGACAGGATTTCTTACTGAAGTGGAAAACACAGGAGAGCTCTCCTGAGTCAGCTTTCTACAGTATGTCTATTAACAATTAGTCAAGAACTTTTAAGAAGAAAATGGTCAAGAAGCATCTGTAAAGCAACCATCACCTCAGGTAATCTGACTCCACTTAACAACAGTTTGACTTAAAATTCCTCAGTAAATTCAATTCCTGCCATAAATTCAATGTTGAGTCATCCAACAAATATTAGATCTCTGTTCCCATAGTTTCCATGCCAATTTGCCAAGCAAGCAAAATATATCTCAATCTCTCTCCACACTCCGGCCATCTTTCCATCAGAAATCAGACAGGAGAGAGCATAGCTACCAATATGGTAGGCAACACATGCGACACTAATCATCACCCTCTGCTTGTAACAAAAGTTGTGAATCCGAGCCTGTAACCTAAAGGCAAAAGGCTCCATCAACATCCCTAAAACACCTGCTTCCAGCTTGACTGGTTAGCTTTTAAAAGAGGAACAGCAGCAATCTGGGAAGGACCTTCCACAGACAGAGTGATCATGAAATTTCCTCCACACACGTGCTTCAAAATGATGCCTCCCTCCCCTAGCTAAAAGAAAAATCTTGCAAGCATAACTTAAATGCAAAAATTTCCCTTTTTGTCCCCCGAGCTCATACGGTGGGAACTCCAGAGAGTTTGGGAGGACCAATAACAAAAGAATCCTTCTAGCTGTGAAGTAACAGATATGCTACAAAGTGGATGGATATCAGAACAGACATGAAAGGGGTGAAGGGTTAAGACAGAAGAGTCAATCAAAAAATTAATTCAAAATTGCTAGAACTTTCACAGGGCTTTTCAGAGATGGGAATAAACTTGTGAGGATGAATAAAAAAAAAGATTAACATTAGAAAGAGTCTTATAGGACTACTGGAAGCAAAATGGTGTTGTAGGATATTGCTTTGACTCTTGGCACTTAAACCATGCAAAACAAGAGCAAAAGCATCACTTTCAAGATACTAATAAAACCTTAGAAGAAAGCGAACTCCAACTAAAGAAACATGCAGGTGATGTTCTGTAGATGACAGCATGCACTATTACAGTCTATAAACATTTGGAAAAAGCAATTTGGTCTCATTTGTTCCAGTTCATTTAATCTCTAAACAGAGAAGCTTGTCTTCTCAAGCCAAGACTAATGGAGAAAGAATGTCTTTAGCCTAATAGGTCAAATGTAAAGAGCTTTAAAATTAAACAATTTCCAGTACACTAGAAATGGCCCTACCTACATTATTATTCACACTCATCTTCCTCATCTGGAGAGGAAGTCCAGACCTGGCTCCAAGATTCCTGTCCTGAGTTTTATTCCTACCCAAAGCAGTTACTGTTTAACTGAGTACTTGGAATTAATCGACTTGGCAGACTTAATAACACTCAGTGGTATCACCGTGACTGAAAGAAGTTGATAGTTGTGTGTTGCTTGGAAAGCCTTAGATAGCAAGATTCTCCTTCTTGGGAATGGAATGATGAGTCTGCTGATAATGCTGTTTCCAGCCGTTTCATGCTGTTCATGCTGCTCCTTTACCATTTGATTCTTCTCTACAATCCTGCAGTTTTACCAAGGGTTGGGTAAAGGCTGTCCTGCTTGAAGGTCGTATAAATATTTATGTTTAGACGTTGTTTCTTCCCCCAAATCTCCTCATTCTCTTTTTTTTTCTTGTGTAGCTATGCAACAGTAACATATTTTTAGGACAGGAATTAATAAAACTTAGAAAACCACCACCACAGCCCCTCAAAAAACCCTCTCTCAGTGATGCCACAGATCAGGGAATTATTTACTCTAGAACTGCTTAGAGTTGCTTTGTCAGAAGTGCAAGCTCCAGCACGATCTGTCAAGATTACCATTGAGATCAGCTGTCACAGTCAACCCCCAGAATCAGTGCAGTGGAGTGTACATGTGACAGGACTCCTAACTGTCCAGGCCCACAACCAAAGCTTGCTTTTTCTCCACAAGCAGGATGCTGCACATGCAGAACTTCTCTCAGTTCCAAACAAACCCACTCTCACTCAGTTCCATTTGCTGTTGAACATTGCTTGGGAGACCTGTATTTGATCTCAAGTATGAGAGATTCTTGCTGAGAAGAAACTGATTTAATAATGCTTAAGTTTTTAATCTTCAAAAAACTGACGGACCATGCCTGCAGGGGGTAGGGGGAGCTTATTAATTACCTGGTTACAAAGCAAAGCCACCGCATTTCAGCATTAAATTAAATTTTCTAATCCAGCCCCTCATACACTTATCCTGCTTGAGAGCTTCTTGATGGGATGAAAAGCTATTAACTTTGACTTTCACCTGTAGTGGCTGCTTCTATAGAAATACACTTCCACCACGTACAAACAACATTAGTTTGAGAACTTGAGCTTGGCAAACACTGCTTCACACTGCAAAGAAAGACTTCAGAGCCTCCAGCAGCCGGAGCACACGGAAGGTGCTCTGAGGTTATGAGGGCTATGAAACAGCAGAAGGAAGCTGCAAGGAAGACAGCTTTTCCTGGAGAGTCTGTCACATTTGAGCAGTCAGTGACCACTCTTTTGATCTGTGAAATGGGTATGAACATCTCTTCAGCTTGTGGCAGCACTGAAACAGATCACGGCTAAGCTTTATTGTGCAGTGTGGCACTCCTGGGCACCACAGAGTGTGGCTGCTCAGC
>NW_010405348.1:5651-25192 GCF_000710305.1 Buceros rhinoceros silvestris | reverse complement strand
ACATCAAACATGCATGACATGCTGCTGCTGAGGCATCTAGTGGCTTCTGTTTTCCTACAAGGTGCTCTTTCTGCCCTGGATCCTGGTAGTCACAGCAAACTGTTTAGCCAACAGAATATTATTCTACTTTGAACCAGGATAAAAACATGTCTCTTCAAAGATGTTTTCCTGAAAACTGGTATATGCCTTCTCAGGGAGAGATTGGATTTAGGTACGTGTCTCCCAAGTCTCAGACAAATACTCTTCATAACTGAACTTCCGGCCATTTCAAAAACAGATGGTACCTCTACTTCCCGAGACACCTGCATTTCTATCAAAAAGTTGATTCCAACAAGTCAGTATTTTCCAAAGAACAAAAAAATCTCTTATCAGAAACATTCTCAGTGTCAATAAAAAGAATGTCAAGTGCCTTTGACATCCATCCCTGAAAATATTAGGCTACTTAAGTGCTTTATCTTCCTTTACTAAATTTGAAACAAAAAAAGGGAATGAAGAAACAAGAGACTGGTCCAGCAACATGTAGACATGTTCTCTCTGAATTGAGATGTTTGGCTTTGTCCGCAGCCATGTTAAGTCCTAGGATCAAGTACCATAAATTTGCATCCAAATCTTGTTAAGCCCATTCAGAAGGCAACAGGTGTTTCAGTGTGAACTGTCTGCTCTCTCCCATCTCCAGTTCCACAACATGTTGCTGACAAGTCTTACTGATAAATTTTCATAGCACAGGCAATTAAATACATATGTGTGCTTGTAGTTTTTATTTTCAGCACACTTGCATGTATATACACATTTTAAAAATTGTTGAAAAAACAGGAAGAGGGGAAATTAAAATACACAATGGAAACTGGATTGTACAGAAGACATTCAATTCATTAGTCCTGTCAGTCTGTGCCATAGCAGATGTGGAGGGGGCAACTGAAACACTATTTGCAGGCAGCTTAACCTCACTGCCTGCTATAGACAACTGATCCGTGGCAATCATCTGACTTCCATCACAATACCAATTGACAGATAAATTTTCTTGCTCAGAATTTGGGAAAAAAGAAAATAAAAGTTAAAAATAAAAAAGCCCCACAGCTTTACAGCACTATAGGAAGACCAGGGCTGAGTATAAACACCAGCCCAAACTTTCCAGAGAACTCAAATTTTAAGAACACTGGAGACCTTCAGACTTAGGAGCAGATGCATTACACACTTTGTGAACCCTGAGAGAAGGCTGAGCAATCCCTGCAGACCGCACCAGCAGTGCCCAAAATGCTGGGAAAGAAGCAGGAAGGATCACTTTTAGATCTAGACCTACTTTCTCTTATCACTTTTGTCTACTTTTTAAGATACAAACATTAAGATGCAAATATTCCCACATTCACCTAACACTACATAAAGATTACATCCTTCACCACAAACACGTTTGATTTCTTCATTTATTGCCATCCTACCTGCTGATAGCTACCACTTAAAATATACTAAGTCGATAAACTCATTTACTGTACACAGCTAACAGAAGTTAGCAAGCTCCTTGTACAGCCCAGAAAGAGGTATGACCATATTTCTGCACTCACAGGAAAATACAGGATCTATTATAAGTCTCCCAGCTGCTTCTGTGGCCTCAACTGTCACTTCTACAATCTGGGAGATTTAACTACTAGGCTTCTATAGAAAGTTATGCTAACAGGGAATGCAGCACTTGGAGCAGACCACCACACCCACACAATTATGAGATATGGTAGGCTAGGGGTCAGGGCATTTGGTTTTATTTTGGGTTATTTTGGGTTATTTCTTTGAGAAATGATTGACAGAAGTTGTAGAAGAGAAGCAGGATACTGTAACAGACTTTGGGGAAGGCTAGAGGGAAAGAACAATAGCTCAGGGAGAACAGAAGAACTGTTTTTTTCTGATGCTCTGCCAAGCTTGTGTTAAATAACAAAACAGTGTTTTAAAAGAATTTACTAATATGGCAACAAGTCTCTCCTGGACTGATGAAAGATAAGGCTATGTAAAGCATTGTTAATCTATTTGAGCACCAGTTTCTGCTACTCGTATTAAAGCTATAGATCTTGGTAGTTGGCTCCAGCACCAGCGAGCCTGCAGTAGTCCTTTACATGAAGTACGTTCAGCCAAGCAATTTTCAAATCTTTTCAGAGGACCAATTCTTTCTAAAGTCTCATATTATTATCTGCAGCAGGTTCAGCCTCCCAAACAGAAAATTACTAGCTAGCTAGAGAAATCAAGATATACCTCATTAAGATCGCTCATCTTTTCAGAAGAGCTCCTAACTTGCTGATCTCACTAGAATAAAACAAGCAATTAAAACCATTCCTTTACTGAAAAGTCTCCTTTGTCCACCCACATCTACCCTCCTGACTCGGGTATTTATGCTATTTTATGGCACCTCTTCTTAGTGCAGTAGTTAAACACAGGCTCTGGCTCAGATAATTTATCCTCTTCTTTTAGCCAAGACACAATGAATCAAGATGGGGAAGAACAACTGGGAATGTGACAATGAAATGGTGTAAAGTGGTTCAATAGACAGATGGGAAGACTGGCAAGGAATTTGTAGAAGGATGCTGCTTTACACAACATATTGTGACACTCCATAGACCATCTGAGTATATCACAGATGAGAATCTACTAGACTACTACTACTCAACTAGATTAGGATGATTTGACTTTATGGATCAAAACAAAGACAAAATCCTAGCTTAAGTCAGCTATGCAGCTAAATCAGTGCCATGCAAAGCCACATCCTAGGTTTCCATGAACTGTCAAGAAACTGGATTAAATACAACTTCAGAGCAGTGCCTAAGGAAGGATTTTTAGATGTAACTGCTTTCCCTAATCTTCAACATATGGTTATTGAAAATCAAATTGATTTTCTCCCATCTTATAGCACAGGCTTCTCATTACATTTGTCTTCCCTTCTCTTCTAGAGCAGAAATTTTAATGCGAAAGGTAATGAAAAAGGCATCCCGCAGCTATAAAGTGTTACACACTCAAAGCAGCAACTCCCTTCTCTCCTGTGAACATCCTAGGACAGCTTGTACTTATCTCAATCACCAGTGTACACATGCAGCTCAAATCAAGGCTGTGAGGAACTTGGCAGCATTTATCTTCACAGGCTTGACACTCCCAGAATTTTGTTGCTTTCTGACCTGCATTACAACACAAAAGCAGCAGCCAGAAATGCCTAGTTCTGTTTGACTTAAGGGTCAGAAAGATGTGAAAATGCACACGGTTAAGGTGGAAATTGAACTAATCACCTAATTTCTCAGAGCTTGACTAAGGCCCACATTCTGTAAAATCATTTTGGAGAAATGAGGATTTTCTGTTCCTAGACCAAGCTTCAGGTTAAGATTGGAGACCAGACTGATGTTTACATTCGTTCCCCTGGATGCAGTTCCTTTCAAGTGCAAGGAGAGACAACATGTTTAAATAACACTACCACTTTTAAGTAAGTTGAGCAGAATTGGGTGTTTGGTGTTTTTAGCTTACGAAATAGAGCTACAAATTGATTTTTTTTTTTTGCCAGATTTTATTTTCTACCATCTAAGGACAAAGATATTTATAGGATTTCAGTTTTTTAATACTTGTAAACTTCCAGTGCTGTTGTGTGCCCTTCAAGACTCCAATGACCTTAGAAATAAAAAAAGGAAAAAAAATTGCTGTCAGCATTTTACAGAACCACTGCTATCACAGGTCACTAATGGCTCTTAAACCTTCCAAAAAAACAGAGATGCTGGGAAAACATTTAAAAAACCCCAAAACTGGCCCCCAAATAAAAACAACAGTACTTGATTAAGGCTAAAATAATGCCATTTTCGATGTCTGTCATCTGCACACAAAAGGCCAGGGAATTATAAACTGAGCTAGGCAGGCAACATGACAGGACAAAAAGAAGCATGAACCAAAGAGCTCCAACCCTAAACTGTCCTTCTATGAAAAGAGAGAAAGTGCTTTAAGACAGAATTGTGTGTATGAGTATTCTGGCTACATCTACTGCTGTGTGCTACAGCATACAGACACTTGGACATCTGCCATCACAAATAAAATGAGCAGTTTGCCAACAACATACCAAACGTTAGTGGTCTCTAACATAACTACAGGTTTTGCTCATGATAGTGTTGCCAAATAACAGCAGGGGTTTTGCTCAACTGCTTGCTTCACTTTCTCACTGTGAAACAACTGCCTGGATAACTATATACACCGATAAATACGTTATATGCATACAGAAAACCCACAAGGTTTTGGTCATTAGTATTCAACTCCAGGACCTTTAATCACACAATCATTTATCAAAACAGTTACTGTGTGAGCCGTAGAAAATGCTATGGTCTCTCATAACATAATACTAACCAACCCAAATCTGGAAAAAAGATTTCCGCAGCAATACTCAAAGCATGTTAAAAAGGAAGGTTCAAATCCAGCAGGTCTTCAAATACATTGGCTTGCTTTGATTATCCTTTTACAAGCCATGTACTCTTAGTTTAAGTACGGTCTTTTTGTTTCCGTGTGGTCAACCTATACAGGATCAGTTAAAAATACTCAAAGCCAATGAAAGGTAAAAAAGGCTGGAGTTACTGCTAGCTTAAGGAGAACAAAATCCTATCCCATACCTGTGCATGACTACATGAATGTTCAAGTGAAAGCAGATGGCGATTTCCATTAAGACACAAAGCAGAAAGAGAGGTGCCTTCTTTAGTCAGCTAAACCATGTTAAACTCCTTCTGCTGTAGAAGCACAATATGGGCATGCTGTCTTCCTGGGGCAGAAGAGCAGAATATCAGCATCCATGTGAAGCCTCTTCAGCCACAAACTGTAAGTGGTCTCCTGGAAACCACTATCAAAGGAAACTAAAGGTCAGTTCATCACCTCTACAGCCAAGGTTCATTACTCCACATCTGAACTGAAAGAACCAGGCAGGACTAAGGATTAGCATCTTGCCTTGATCAGTTCTAACAGAGTTGGGAGTAAAATCTTAGCCATAAAACAGTGTAACTTTATCCAAGCAACTCTCTTTCCAACTACACTGGTCAGCATAGTCAGTTGTCAAAAACCAAACCAAATCAAAAAACCCAACAACAAAGATGATCCTGTGAAACTCCACTGTAGGAGATATTCTTGCAGAATCATTAGAAAGTCTTTGGATGTGTTATAGCAACTTTTTCTTTTCCCCAAACAAGAATGCAACTGCCTGTCATATCCGTGGTTCAGTAGGTGAGCTAACCTCTGCTGATGCACCAAACTTGGCTATCCTTGAAATGAAACAACAGAGTCTGGAGCAGTAAAGGATCAAAAATTGAAAGTTGAAAGAAATACTCGGAGAACTTGAAAACAAACAGCAGCAAGGAAAGTGACTTCACATTTTCCTTCACGAAAAAACATTTCTATGCAAACCACCAAAGCTGTTTTTCAAAACCCAACAGGCAAAGCTAATACAGTCCTTGCTACAATGATACAACTCTAATGCCAAGTCAAAAGCATTCACTTCCACACATCATGCCGGTGGGAGTTGGATGCTATGTCAAATTAAGAGTATCACCTAAACTGACAATGTTTGAGTGATGACAGCAGTATGCAAGGAGCTGCAGAAACATGGGAAGATTGTCAGTGCTGCCTGAAACACTCCTGTAGTCTAAACAAAGTCCTGACAACTTAATTTAGAAATATGGATGATTTCATCCTGATCTTTCAACATGCTGTATTAACTATTCCACTTTTTCCAGTAAATCTGTATCATACAAAGAAAAAGCAACAAGTGAAACAAGTAATTTAATTAATAATTGTGACATGCTACTATCATTTAATGAAGTTCTAAAGTTAAATTGCTAACATTATTTATGCTCTTGCTAACTAAACTTGTTGCATCCTTCACCCATTTCTTCCCCAGATAGCTCATCACACTTACATTTTTACCCCTGTAACAGCATTAGCATCACAACCTGATTTTTCAATCCACTTTCCCTCAGTAACCCAATTGTGACAAAGGAAAGTTAGCTCAATTCTTACCTTTCCTTCTTTCAAAAGGAAGTGGAACATTACTCATCAGATATCAGAAGTAGCATCTTGCTTCTTATGTGCTTTGTTGATTTCCACCACTTACTTAAGTCTGAACAAAATTTAGGAATCCTGGGTTAATGCTATGCACAAAGAACCACTTCAATTCTCTATATTGCCACCGTTTTTTAAGTGGCACCTTTAATGGCATTTCTTAACAGTCAAGAACCACTGAGTTAGGTACATTCTGCACCATCCCATATTACATCTGCTTCTTTGAAAATATTTGATACTGTCCCACACAACACCCTTGTCTCTATAATGGAGAGACATGGATTTGACAGGCAGACCACTCAGTGGATAAAGAACTGGCTGGCTGGTCACACTCCAAGAGTTGCAGTCAACAGCTTGATATCCAGGTGGAGACCAGTAACAAATGGTGTCCCTGAAGGGTCTGTACAGGGATCAGTATTATCTAACATTTTTATCAGTGACATGGATGGTGGGATTGAGTTCACCCTCAGCAATTTGTGAATGAAGCCAAGATGAGGGCTGTGGCTGATACTCTAGAGAGAAGGGGTGCCATCCAGACCAGCCTTGACAAGTTTGAAAGGCAGGCCCATATGAACCTCATGAAGTTCAACAAGGCCAAGTACAAGGTCCAGCACGTGGATCACAGCAATCCTAAGCACTAATACAGTGCTAATAAGCTGGGCAACGATGTGATTGAGAGCAGCCCTGCAGAGGAGGACTTAGGGGTATTGATGGCTAAAAACTGAGTATGAGGCAGCAACGCGCGCTTGCTGCCCAGAAAGCCAATCACATCCTGGGCTGCATTAAAAGAAGTGTGTCCAGCAGGTCAAGGGAGGTGATCCTGTCAGCCTACTCCACTCCTGTGAGAGCCCACCTGGAGTACTGAGTTCATCCCTGGAGTCCGCAGCACAGGAAAGACGTGGGTTTGAGCAGGTCCAGAGGAGAGCCACAAAGACGATCAGGGGAATGGAGCACCTCTGCTATGAGGACAGGCTGAAAGAGTTGGGGTTGTTCAGCCTGCAGAAGAGAAGGCTCCAGGGAGACCTTATAGCAGCCTTCCAGTTCATAAATGAGGCCTACAGGAAAGATGGGGAAGGACTCTTCATCAGGGAGTGTAATGAAAGGATGAGGCATAATGGTTTTAAACTGAAAGAGGGTAGATTTAGATTAGATATTAGGAAGAAATTCTCTACTGTGAGGGTGGCGAGACACTGAGGAGTTGTGGATACCCTATCCCTGGTAGTGTTCCAGGCCAGGTTGGTCAGGACTTTAAGCAACCTGATCTAGTGGAAGGTGTTCCTGCCAATGGCAGAGGAGTTGGAACGAGATGATCTTTAAAGTCTTTTCCAGCTCAACTCTTTCTATGATTTGTTAGACATATGTGAACAGTTTGTGCTGCTGTCCCTTTGCCACTCTGATAGATTCAGTGTCTGTCAAAACACAAGAAAAATGGGAAGATATAATTTCTCATGGGGAGGAAATGAATAAGCAGACATTCCAGTGTTTTGCTGTCCATATGCAGTGCTTCTTATCTCTGTTTCAAACGGGAATTCAGCACCGCTGAAAGTTTGCCCAGTCTCACCTAGAGTAACGGAGCAGGACAAGAGAAGGCCGTCTTGTTGCCCCCCTCAGTCTACGGGGGAACTGCCAGAAATTTTATCCATAACTGCCTCTCCAGAAGAGTCAGCAGGGCCAATGGTATGCACTGGTCACTCTACAGGTAAGGGTGGAAGTGATGGCAGAACTATTCATCTACATAAACCTCTCCAGCAGACCAATGAAGCAACAGCAGCCATATGAAGATATCAGCCAGCTAGGCCTCCTGCTTATGAAGGGAAGTAAATCAATACTTAATGACTTCTACTTCCAGAAAACAGCATCAACAAATATCCATCATCACTTGGCTTATCACATCCCAAGAGGGACAGACTAGGACCCTCTGTCAGCCTGGGCAGCACGTTGCAGTAAGCCATCCCCAGCACCCTCCACTTGGCTGGAGCATGCTTGTTGCTCTCCGGCTGGGCTGGAGCTGACATCTCAGCAAGCTGAGAAGCAATCTGGGTTCCTTCCAGAAGAAAACCTCCACTCTTCCTTCTGATACTCTTCCTATTTCAGAAGACTTGGAATTTCTCATTTCACTATCTCAGGGGTAGATTTGTGAATCTCTATTTCAAATCCCTTTTGCAAATAATTTTCAGAATGCTCCCTGGAATGAGTCCCACTTTTCTGATGACAAGTTTACAGTGTTTGAATATGAATTTCAGCATAAATTTCCTCCCTGTCTTGGCAACTTTGTTTCCTTCTTCTGAAGCATGCCACCAATTGCCTAACCCCCCCCCCAATTCTACTGCATTTGGCAGTAATATTCCGGTAAGGCAGCATGTAGAGATTAGGGAGTCCAAAACCACTCCTCCAAAACCTAGGAAGGGCTTCATTACCTAAACTGATATGAGGGGAAAGAGGAAAAAAGGAAGTTAGGATAATTGGAACACTGGAAAGATTTTTCTAAAAGATCTCAAATTTTTAGTGCAGTGGGTATTTCAAATCATATTCCTCTATTTCAAGGCATAGGATTAATCAGCTGCAGCTCCTATAAAACAGTGCTGCCAAAAGGCAGTCTCTAGGTACTGTTTAAGTAGCCAAAGACTTTCTCCCTTTGCACTGGCAAGAACTATTTGTGATACTTGAATGAAGTGTGTTGGTAAACTTTGTTACATTCAGTAGGCTAAGTTATTAATGGTCTTAATAAAGTGTTAATACTTAATAAAGTATTAGTGGTCTTAATAAAGTGCTTCTTTATTATCACCACCATCATTATGTATAATGGGGCATATACCCATTTTCCAGGTTTTCCTTTAGAAATTTTAATTTCTTCATTATTGTGCCATTACAACACTGACTCCATTTCTGAAGCATTTCCGAGCTTTGTGGATATAATACTCATTCACCTATCATCAAAGTGAATATTTTCTATTTTTCCATTACAAAAAGGGAAAAAAATCTAACATGTTTTTATCTTACTTGGCAATGCATGACCATTTGCAGTATTTTGGTTTTATTATAAATGCTGTTCAAACATACTAAGTCACTCTTATTTCCTAAAGCTATCAGTCAATATTTTGTATCTGATAATTAAACGTTCCTAATGTTTATCCCTTTAGAAGTAGCGAAGTTCAGTTTCACTAAGAAATCACTGATGACTGCAAATTCCCCATGAAGTTGTTATTATTCCCCAGTAGTATTTTTCTTATGCTTTCAATAGATGTAGGAAGGTAATTTCTATAGCTGCTTCCTCCAACATAGCGAATTTGCAATCCCAGTGCCTGGAGGTGACCCTAAAAGTTCTTATATCATGAATTACATCCCCACATGTAGCACTACTCAAGCCTGCCACATAGCTCCTTTGAACCAAGATGGGGCTGAAGATGAGTACGCTAAATCTGACATTAAATGAAAAAAATGGGGTCCAGCTGCTCTTTTCAGAGTTTTGCTGACCCATAAAAATTAGATTTGACATTTGAAGTGTTATGTTGCATCCATACCTTTCAGGAGTGGATTTTCCTATAAGGTGCTTCATATCCTACTCTACTTCAGCAGAACTAATGTGTACTGTTTATTCTACTTTGGCAAGTTGTTAAGGATTTTCTTATTGATGTATGCTGCTCCTAACAAGTGTCTAAAGCCCCCTCAATCCGACAGGGGAATGCACATGCACAAAGGCATGGGTGCTCCTTTGCTAGGATTTAATGATTCTGAAAACTTGAACTGTAACACTGCCCAACCAACCTCCAGTTTCCAGAGCTAGACTACTCATATCACCAGCTTACAGTTAGAAATCTACCCTACCTGATTTTGCACTTGTGTCATTAAGTGTCTTCTCCAGCCATTAGTAAAACAACATGACACAAAAATGCAAACTGGAGAAGCCATTTCCAGCAGACAATCTCCTTGCTAGCTCTCCCCCGCCTGTGCTAAGCCAGCCTTCTATCTAGAGGAAAGACCTTTGTGATTTTTTTCCTGCTTTATTATTAGGCTGGAAACAATAGCTTTTTTGTTCTGTGGCAAGAATACAGGAGCCGAAGCTCCATGCACAATTGTGTGATCATCGCGCAGCCCAGAGTCCCAACCTTTCCGAAACACAACAGCACAAAGCTACCCAGCTGACTAGTGAGAAGATAAAGGACAGTCCAAGGGAAACAATGAACAAAATTGTCACTTCCAACAATGCAGAAGGCCACTTCAGTATTCCCACAATCTCTTGCCAATTTTTCTTTCCATGTGCAATTTCCTCCATCAAATAACTGCTGTCAGTTTTGATTGCTTAAATGATTAATTATTCTGACCATAAATATTCTTAGGAGAATTGAGAACACTGACCTAGAGCTGGAACGTGTATTTGTAATAATAATCACAATTTTATGTCCTTGAACATGAAGGAGGGTCTGAGGCACTAAGCAGTTTACTCTCTAAGCTTCAAACCCCACATATTTGCCCTGCTTGGCACCTCCGAGGTAGGTCCAGCCTACAAGGGCCAAGCTCCAGACCACATATGCAGGCGTCCTTCACAGGGATTAACAAAACTGTTCTACAAGCTAGGGCAGAAGCATCACTCCAGAAAGTGAGAGACTTTTCTAGTAGTGCATTTGGCCAGTTACGGTATCACTAGAACTTCCAGGATATGCAGCAGCAATAATCGCTGTGCAGAATTTCAGCTGGGTTACAGCTGTCTCTGTTCTCTGCAGCATCAAAGGATTTCAGTTAGCTGCTTCACTCAGCCACACTAGCAGATATAGTATGTTGCGCTTGTGTTTTGTGTTTTCAGTGGGTCAGAGTCCCACAAGCAAGTAGGAAATTTTTGCGGTGTTCATTCATAAGAAGAAATTATCCTTCTCCAGAAGAAGTAAAGAGAGTACTAGATGACACCCGCTGTAGACAACTTTTTGCTATAGCCACTATGCTGCAACTAATTGACCAAATGTAACAGCAGGGCTACAAAGTGCTTATAGAAGCCCTTCTCCTTCGCTTTGCAAAAGTAAGCTACACAGCAAACTTAGTGGTGAAACTCTTCCCCGTAAGTACAAACCATTGCTGAAAAAGTGCATCTTCGATGAAGAAATGATCATTTTAGGCATGGTCTTTTCTGCACATGATGACCATTCACAGTAAACAGTGTATATTCAGTTCAGCAAACCATACAGATTAAATGGCCAGTGAGAAACCCAAATACAGTAGGAAAACAAGAGGCTTGCCTCAACTCACACTGCTCTAATTTGACAGTTCAGGTTTGTGATCCAAAGCAGTCTCTGACTCGCATGCTGGGTAAGAGAAGATTCATCCTAAACTCAGTGCAGTTCTAAGATATATATCACTCAACCTCAGTCCAACTGTCCTCTGAACTCCACACGGTACTCATTGTATGTGGGGGAGTGAGGGTGGGGTAGGGTGTCTCCCTTCCCCTTTAAATATTTTTTTAAAAAAAAAAGGAAGAGGAACAGGTTGGTATTTTCTTCATATCTTACTTCTTTCCATTGCAGCACTCCCGCCCTGCAAGACATTGGTGAAATATTTACCTCTTGTTTTGTTGATGTTCAGCTATTAAATTATATCTCATAGAAAACATACTACTGATTTAGTGCACAAAACACAAAACATAGTGCACAAACAGAATTGTATTTAAAGCAGTCCTAACACACTTCTGTTCTTAAGACAAAAGTATCTTTCTAAGCACTGAGGTAAAAATAAACAGTCCATATTTGGGACGAGCCCCTTGTTTTGCTTCAGATTGTGATGAAATGATAGAAGTTGTCCTGCCATGCATTCACTCAACTAATTATAGACTTAACCTGCCTGGCAAAAGTAACTGAAACAGCAGCAAAAAAATGCCCCAAATATTGTGAAAGTAAAATACTTTATATAACAATGTACTTCAAGTTATTAAATAATACCGCATAATCACATATTATTTTAATAAGTTACAATGATAGAATATCGATAGAAATTATTCCTGTATAATTATTTATCAGGATGATAATTAAAGAAATTCTAAAATACTTTTGATTTTCAAATTTCATTTCTAGTTGTTTGAGGCAACATACAGAAAAGGAATTCACAGCATTATAGTAGTCATTATTCACAGTCATCATGGTAGTTGAAGGATGCTTGTGAAAAACAGAGGAAAGCATGTAAAGACTACACACAAACTGATCAGTCCAAAGAGAATTTCAGGTGAGTGAAGTGCCCCAAAACAATGCAGCTTTTAAAATAGTGTAAAATTTTAAGTTAAAAGTTATTTTACAGTATTTCAGCAGAAATTAAAAAACCCCTTTGATCTGCCAAAGTTACAGAACTTAAAAGTAGAAATAAGATACCTCAGAACTGAACACACCCCAAGTTTTTAGACTGTGTGTTTCACATGGAGATCTGTCTTGCTTAGCATCCCCATGCTGTCACATGCAAATCCATCCAAGATCTGGCAAATAAAGGCAGGAAGCAGCAAGAGTTGCTACAAGGAAATCGACAAGAAGAAGACAGGATCTCTACAGAAGCTGTGCTAATCGTTAAGAAAAGTACATGCAATGGAGGTTTCACAGTGGATATTTTAGTTTCCTTGCCGCAGTTTTACCTTTTCCACATGAATTAAAACTGTTTGGGGAAACACTCTCACTTGTTTTACAAGGTACTTACCACAACAGGGACCTCAGTACATTTGCTGCTTCCTTATCCTGCCACAGGAAGTGCCACGGTAAGAAGTCAGTGAGTGAAAGCATTGCCGTGGACGACTGCACGCTAACCTGGCAATGGTTAGTTGCTCCTTACAAAGCGTGTTCCCTCCACTGACACAGGACATTAATCATTAACTAGAGCTATTGTTACAGGGATCTTACTTATCTCACCAGAAAATTAACTCAAAACTGTGGAATATCCACATTCTCAAATACTATTGAAGTGCCTTTTTCCTTAGAGTGATGACTTTTATAATGCAATCCGTGGCACAGAAGGGAACCGGAGAGTAAACAGCATCTCTACCAATACTAGGCGTGGCAGATGACCTAGGAAACATCTACATCGCTTCTACTGTCAGTCCACTCTGAATGAATTAATATTGCAATTCAAATTTACACATTAATTTTCTGAAGTTCAGTTACAAGTACACAATGGAATGCTATATGCAAAATAAAGGCAATTATCACAAATCCAAAGGATTTATAACAAAAATACATGCCGGTTCTCAGCCTCTCAACTGTTTACTGTCATAAAATTCATGACGGTTGCTGAATAAAAGGCTTTTTTATTGCAAAATCATCCTACTAGAAGTCTAGAGTAATCAACTATGCTGGAAACACTCCCCCTAGTTTAGTTTTAAATTATTCCAATACTTACTTTTCTACAGTTTGCATAAGCAGCTGTTTTACCAATAGACCCTAAGACAAAGCAGCTGCCGCCCTCTTTCACTCAGATAGTTTTTTCTTGGTTCAGTTTTGCACAGGCGTTGTCTCACTCCAGGATGGCTGCACTAACTCCACCATGAAGTCAATAAAATCCTCTTTCCTTAAAAGACAGTAGATGTTTAAGAAAGATCTGACCCTCATGAGATGGTATTTACAGAGCAGTAAGATACACTGTTCATAACTTCCTCACAAACAGCCTTGGTGAATCTTTGCTTAACTTGTGGAGGAACAGCTTACTGAATTCTGTCCCATTCTGTTAAGTAATCATTACCTCCACATGGGAGCATTGTGAAAACAGACAAAATGAAGGGATCATAAGGAGAAAAGCTGCAGACAGGAAGAAAAAATCATATTTGTACATTTTTCACATTCAGAAAGAGAAGACAGAGAATGGTACAATTTGGGAAATAAGTATACTAGCCATAACAACTAGCTGAAGGTGAGAGGATAACTTCACTACCTAGGAAAAATATCCTCATTGTCACTCACTCCTCGGCAGTAAAACTAGCAATTGCTCACACAGACATAGTGACAGTCAAGAAAACTTCATAAAATCACACTCTTTTTCCTCGCCCCGTCACTAAATTTAAACCCTACTATGCAAGGGTAGCCTGATCCTCACCATCAACCTAAACTGTGCAGGTGGGCACAAGCTAGTGGAAACTGCTGCAGACATGTGCTACAGGCACAGCACATCACACGAAGATCTGCAGCTGAAGTGTTCAAAATGGAAACAGGAAAAAAATACAACTAAGTACATGTGTCAAGGAGGAACTGCAAGCCAGTGCAGAACTAAACAAAGGTTCTACATTGCTTTTCTAGAGATCACAGAATAACAGAATGCTTTGGTTTGGAATGAACCTTTAAAGCTCATCTAGTTCAACTCTCCTGCAGTGATCTTCAACTAGATCAGCTTGCTCAGAGCCCCACCCAACCTGACCTTGAATGATTCCAGGGATGGGGCATTTAGCATCTCCCTGGGCAACCTGGGCCAGTGTATTCACCACTCTCATTGTAAAAAAATCCTTATCTCTAGTCTAAATCTCCCCTCCTTTATTTTAAAACCATTACCCCTTGTCCTGTCACAACAAATCCTGCTAAAAAGATTGTCCGCACCAGAGAGCTGCAGATGTGCAGGTAGATGTAGAGATACATGTGACAGGAAGCAGCAGACAGCCAAACAAATAAACTGAAGCCTGAGTCTGAGGATGCCAGTTTGCAGGGTATTTCACCATGCAGGTGTCAGAAATCCTTATTTTAAGTCAGTATTTTAATGAAGTCTGAACACAATACACACCTGTATAAGCTGACAATGGAAGCTGCAGTCTCCTTTGCGCAAGGATTATTAAGTCAGTTTAGCTGCTGTTTGCTAAAGAGAAAAATTAAATTCTTAGAAGTTTGATAACGTCCTAAATCCTACTATGTAGTCAAACATCAACCAGTCAAGAAAGCTTCCTGATTTCACTAAAAGATGTTCCACACATGCATGCAAAGATGACAAAATTTTTACTCAAAAACCAAAAGGTGAAGGCTAAGAATGATCTTTCGACTAAACGCGATCTTTCACTTCAGGATCTCCTCCCCATCTGACTGCCCTTGGGTTACAAGCAGTAGTCATTTTATTAGGCTACGGCTGCTAGAGATGTGCTGTGAAGTTTTTGTAGTGCTTGTGATGTTAGCCTGTGCTGATACCAGGGGATATGCAGTCACTCCCAAAATAGCATAAAGTAATTCTGACAATTCATGACATGTATTTAATTGTACTATCAAATTGCAAGGGTTTCTTCCAGTCTCATCAGCCTGAAATTTAGCGGTCTGACTGTTCTGCACTGGATCCCTCAGCACACCAGCTGTAGCACTTACCACTGCAGCCTAATAGACAAAGCAATAGAAGAGAGTTGGCAAGCAAAACCAAAAATGTGATTTTATGGGCTAGCATATACTCACAAAAACAGTGGTGGAACACAAGCCCAATGAATATAGGACCATGGGGACCCCTGTTTATGTAACGTGAAGCCAAAACACATTAAACTCTCAAGTTCTTTCCAGTGTTAGAGGTTTGCAGCATGCGTTGTACAGACCTTGGAACAATATGTGATTTACTTTGCCAGCAAAAACATTACAGATGGAACTGTCAAGTTTTCTTGTTTAGTGGCGCCTGCTTTTCTAACACGTGACTTTTTTAAATAACAACCGTCACTCATCGGATAATCTCAATGTTTTTTCCAGTACCTGCAAGAAATGCTTTAAGAACAAAAAATGGACTTTAAGAACTGACAATCTACAAATATCCCTTCAAAAAGGCATTCTAGGCTGTTTAAAAATTCATGCTTTTCACTATTGAAATTCTGGTTTATTGTTGGTGTGTAGGATTGTATCTGCCAATGACTTACAATGCATTTCGCTATATCTTCATTTTTCCACGGTAAGCAAGAAGTGGGCATGTGCTAGACAGGATCATCCTAGAAATAAATTGGGTGTGTACATGATGTAAAAACATCTGTGACAAGTCTGTTCTTCAGGTCTTGTTCAGAATTTATTTCCTCTCAGGAATTGTCACTCAGGATTCAAAGACTTTTAAGGGTATTCTTAGTCATGTCAATGGGAATAGAAGAAAACCAGCACAAAGTGTATTTGAAAGGCAGCCTTGGAAGCAGGACATCATGAAATTTCACTGGGATCAAATCCTAAAATCAGATGCTGAAAACTACTTCAAAGTTAGAACTCAGAGTCTGGCTCCTGTTGCTTTCCTCACTTGTCCTTAGAAGTGAGAACTAGAAAAATCATTATTAACAGGGTATTGCATAAAGGGGTCTTTCTCTTTAAATAAAATGTTATTACAAATAGCAAAACAAAATCAACCCCCCCCAAACAAACTAATTTCATAACAAAGAACACTTTATTACTTCATAAAAAAGAACCCATAAAAGAACGTTGCAGCCATACAAGCAGAGAAAGAGTTAGTGAATACAGCACAATAAAGTTTTTTGAGGCCTCCCCAAATTGCATGGGAAGTTTGCAGAAAAATTGCTCCTACCAAATAAAATCATCTAACAATTAATTTTAGACCATAAGCTTCCCATTATGAAAACATCAGTAATAAACGCTGTTAAAAAAATAAAAAACAAAAAAACCCAGCAGAGCTGTAGTTAATCAGAATACCAGGAAGAGAAAAAGCAAACTTGGAAGACTGACACTGGCACAACCCTTGCTGATAAAAAGGAAGGAGCAGGAAGCAGAGAGCTGCTTGTGTGATATGATTTAAGCCACACTTACGCAAAGACTTAAAGATCTGCATGCAGAAAAATTCGTATTTGCCAGCAAGAAGATACACTGCAAACAGAACAGTAGCATTTATAGAAAAGTCTGATCATAACAGGTACTCTGCTTTTTATTATTTAATTGGTTGTTTCTGTGGAATACTTGTGTTTTTTGCAAATTTTAGCTGGTTGAACTACAAGAAACTATTTCACAGTTCACTATTTTACCGCCACAGGTGTTCCATCAAGACCAGGAACTATATTTTTCCTTGTAAAGTTAGCAGTACTTCTAAGAGCACCACAAAAAAGCTGAGTATAACAAGGTTATTCCTTTAAAAAGCGTTTCTAATGCCAATATGTTGATTGTCGATACTAAATGTAGAGATATTAAAAAGAAACTTTGTGAAAGGCAGAGTTACTTGCCCGGGCTAGTAACACTTCAGTCTCTCCATGTCCAGTCTAGACTTCAACGTATTAGGAAAAACATGACCATTTGCCAAAAACTACAGTAATTATCAGAAGCAACTAAAACAAACCTTTTACCATCAACACAGGTAGCATTTAGCAAAGTATACCTGAAATTTTAACCTCCAGGACTCCCGTTCTTGGCAGGCCCCGGCCGCCCCATGCCCGGGTCTGTGATGTCCGGAGGTAGAGCAGCAACTCTTTCACGGGCACCCCCTTGCCGTGGGGAAGGAGCTTGCGTGCCCTTGTGAGGTTGAGAGCTGTGCTGGTGGTGGCATGTGCCTCCAGTGGGGTCTCCCAAGCCAGACAGGTCTCAGCTGAAGGGTCAGATAAAGTGTGTCCATGGGCAGGATGGACTCACTAGCCTTCGGGCAGCCATCCTAGGAGAAGGACAACTCTAACCCAAACCCAGGCAGATGGAGCTCATTTAGCCTTATAAGGCATCCATCATCTAAGAGAAGGATACTCTACCCAAACCTACGACCCGAGGACTTCGCTGTCACCGTCCAAGCTCGCTAGGCCCTGGCAGATGAACCTCAGGTGTAAAGGGTGGAGGCAGTTCCACACACGCTGCGCCTCACCTAAAAAATCCACCGCGCAGACTCGAAGGGTGCACTCATCGCTTGCAGTGAGCGTGGGAAAAGCCCTTCCCAGATCTTCGTTCGCGAAGCCAAGCCATGACCTGAAATTTACTCAGCAAATACAGCTTTAATAGTTAATAATTCTAACTCTAGCATCAAAAGAAAAGCACAGCAACATGTTTCTGTAATAGAGATAACCATTTAATAGGAAGCAACTGTTGACGGGGTCCATTAGATACTTACATCTAATTAACTACACACACTAGTCAACACTGTACTTAAATGCTCAATATTAATCAGAGTTGCTGGCTAATAAGGGCCTATATGCATATATATCCACATTTACATAAACATGTGGCATTAAACATGACACTGTCAGTCTCCTTTCAGAGAAGATTTCAAGTTTGTCAGTTCACTCCATGTTTTTTGCAGATGTTTTTGAAGGAGTTTTTTTTTAGGGGAGGTTGTGTTTGTTTCTTAGGGTGTGGTTGTTTGCTTCATTTTTTAAGACTGTTCATTCCACCAAGATAATGTCGAGAAACTCTGTTCTGCGAAAAATCTGCATGACAACCTAAATAGAAAAAGACTGATCTCCCATCTTTTCTACAGCAAAAAGGCAGAAACACCTTAATCACAAATCACGTGATACTCAACCTGAATGATGGTTTTCTAACTTAGTGTTCATTTGGCAACTCAGAGTATTTGCTTTCTTGCACTATTACACTGTATAAGCTCATAGAGCATCCTTGCTTTCCCTGAGATTAAATGCAACAAGTACTTGGCTGGCAAAAGGTAGTCACAGGAGATTTCTATAAGATTTCTGTTCCTATTAACAGAATTCCCAACATTAAACTATATTGTCTTTACTTCCCATAATGAAAGTGGCTGGAAAGTTGTAGTAAACCATGAAGCATTTCCTGAAGGCCCAAACCACTGCAGCTTTATCAATTATGATCTATCAGTCAAAGCTAAAATACCAACACTGCAGTTTGATAGTGTGACAACGTGTTTAAGGTGGCACCACAGCAGCTGCAAATAAATTTAACACATACTAGCTCAACAACTTTTAAGGGCTGCCGCAAAACCACTCTCTCCTTCCACAAGACCTTTCCCCCCTTCAGTGAGCCTCAGAATTTCATGAAGAGTCAGAAATAATTTTTTTAAGATTTTAAGGTTTTAAAATATTCTCCAGATCACCTCATTCTCATGAAGGTTTAGAGGTAGGATGAGGGAAGCATCCAAGAACATTCAGCTTAGTTGAGTGTCCTGGTTTAAGCTAAAACTTCCTTGTTTTGGGGAATGGACAAATAGAATTATTCCAACAGTACAATAGTACAATAATTCCGCATTTAATTGGTTAAGAGAGTCAGGTGGAACGTTACGTCGGGAGCCTTTAAAGGCAGCAGGCAGAGGAGTGGCTCCCTCTTGGCCTTCCGGGCAGCGGCACGAAGGCAGCACTGCCGCAGCTCTGCCAGCAAGGGACCAGGCCGGGATCTGAGGGCTGCACCGTCCGGATCGCTGAAGGTTACAGACTTTGAGCTATTGCTGCCGTGAGTTTTCGTCTAGAATGGGGCGTCATAACTGAGCTCTCCCAGCTGTTTCGTGCCGAGGGGTTTTTTTCCCTGCTATTAAATCGGCTGCATGCAGGGGCTCCTTCCCCCACCCCCCCTCCCCCCCGGCTCCTTCACCGTGGACAGAACTTTACTCTGTGCTCCGCCCGGGACGCAGCAGCAAAAACCTTCTCTCCCCCCTTGTCGTTGGAT
>NW_010405348.1:4750-5530 GCF_000710305.1 Buceros rhinoceros silvestris | reverse complement strand
CCCCCCCCCCCCCCCCCCGGCTCCTTCACCGTGGACAGAACTTTACTCTGTGCTCCGCCTGGGACGCAGCAGCAAAAACCTTCTCTCCCACCTTGTCGTTGGATGCCTGCCCAGAGAACTGAAAAGAACAGCTTGTGTAAATCGTTTTCTTCTTCGTTTTTTTTTTCCCTTTTTCTCTCTTCTGGGTTTGTGCTTATGTGTAGTAGTGTATAGATGTGTGAACTTACTGTTTATTAAAAGTTTGTTTCAGTTTCCATAACGCAAAACGGAGGTGTGAATTTCTTCTTTTCGCCTTAAAACTCCTTCTGCCTCTAACAAGGCAGACGAAAAACGTTAAGGAATTCGAGGGGTGGTTACCTTGGCCCTCAACCCTTAACATTGAGACACTTCAACATACAGGTCATGAAGCTCTTGCTCTCCTCCTTAGACAGCATCTAAGGGTGCTGTCATTAACTGATTTCATCCTTCAACCTCCCACCAGCAGGTACCTGCACAGCACAGAGGGAACGTAAAACAGACCCTTTCAACCTGACCATACAACACTTCGTTAAAGGTTGCCAGCAAGACTTGCAGAAACAGTTGGTGGCATCTATGCTGGCTGTTTAGGTCTGGGATCCCCACGTCAGGTAGTCCCAAATCCATTTCCTCAGAAGTGGTGACACTGTGCTAACTTTTGACATCAAGCTGTCATCATCATGGCTTGGCTTCGCAGATGAAGATTTGGGAAGGGCTTTACCCACGCTTACTGCAAGCGCGCTGATGGCTGAAAAGGCCAATGCG
>NW_010405348.1:0-4659 GCF_000710305.1 Buceros rhinoceros silvestris | reverse complement strand
AAAGCACAGCAGAAGGTCTCCTTGGGTGGAATAGTCAAGGCATGGTTCTTTCTGCACTGTCTTTTCTCCTCGAGACTGATTCTACATGTGCTCTCAAAGGAGAGAGCAGCGTTATGTATGGAGCTGTACATAGCTGCTTAGACACAACCAGAAGAGGAAGGAAAGCTGCCAGACAACGCCAGTCTAACTGCTCAGCTGCACGAAAGCCAGCAGAGGCAGAGCAAATAGGAGTATAATCGAAGCTGCTGCTGCTGCCGCCTCTGGAGGAGGCTAGAAGCCTGCCACCCAAAAGGCTTTGAGTGCCCGCCCTGGTTATCTCGCTGGAGTAGGAATCAACCACGAACATTAGCTGCTTCTGCAGTTGCCAGATTCCCAAGATCCTGGGCCAAAGCATCTCTGATGACAGTGGGGATTTGAGGGTGGACTTTATGTAGATTTTTCTTATTGTTTGGGTTTTTTTGTTTGGGGGGGGATGGGGTTGTTTGTTTTGGGTTTGTTTAGTTGATTTGGGGTTTATTTTGTTGTGAGTCTGGAAGGCAGACCTAGAGTCAGGAAGGAAGGCAAGGAGCCCTCTGGTCTAGATGATACTTAATAAAGAAAGTACTGGAAAAGCCCCATCACAGTATGAGAAAAGAGAAATTAAAGTGGTGCGTGCAAGCTGTGTTCACAGTGAAGTACAGATTTTTACATGTACGAGCATAGCCTAACATCCCATGACAAATCTGAATTTTCATTGTCTTTCCTATGTGAAAGGCAATAACAAAGTTGCACTTTTAAATATGGAGGTGATTCTTAGGGTAGCGGTATGTTTTTATACATGCAAACAACATATTTTGCACCTATGGGAAAAGACAAACCTAATACTCTATTTTGCTTTCCACTCTCCTTTTCTAGTAGGATTCAAATCTTGACTGCCTCTAGCCAGCCAGAAGAAAACAGTCAGATCACCTAACCACTCGACTACCAGAAAAATGACTCAGTGGAAGATGTTTGGGGTTTTTTTCCTTTATAAATGGTTTGAGATCCATTGAATCACATATACCTGGATTATCCTGTTCTGTATCAAAGCAAGGACAGAAAAAAGTCTTTCAACACATGTATATATACATGAAGCATTGGCAAGAGGGAGATGCCACAATTCTTCTCTCCTCCCCTTTTGATCTCAATGCCTTGGCCACTGCCTGGTAAAAATACATACGAAGAAGCAATGCAACAACAAAAAGTTCTCACATTCCAAGCATTAACATCACATATGCTGAGCACCAGACTCAATTACACTTTGAAAATGCATTACAGATGTAGCTCCAACCAAATGGGTGCAAGATGTACAGTCAGATATGAATTTACAGACGAGTGTTAAGAAATTGCTGGCAGAAGACAGGCAATGTTGTTTTCATTTTACCAGCTCAAATCTTCTTCCCTTTTCTCTCCCCCTCCTTTCTCTTTAGGAGTTTTGGCTGCTGTGTCTCAGTCTCTTCAAATTACTCTTCTAATTGGGTGTTTCTATGGAAACAGACTAGAAGACACAGTACCTCTCCATTAAAGAATTATAAAAACAAGAGGTGCACCGTGAGAAAACAAAAATTATGAAGATTAATAATACAACGGGAAAAGTTCTTACTCACAACAAGAAACTGTACAGTCTTTAACAGTTTTACAGCCCAAGGCAAACCAAGACCATACTGACGCTGACAAGTTACCATGTAACCTGTTGTGATTCTACAGGGATGGCCTTTGACTGAAACAGTGAGTGTTGTGCTGTTTTTCGCATGAAATCTCTGCAGGCCTCAAGTACCTACACTGGTGGCCTTATATAGTCTCTGTTCAATCATATTAATATGAGATAAGACTCTCTTGTGACATCTCTTTGCAAAGCATTTACTTGGACAGCCAGTACATTTAGCACCATCTCAGAAGGGAGACTTCCTGGCATGGTGTAGCATTCAAAGCTCAAGGGCAGAGAATGCCAGTGCAACCAGTTTGCAGACCATTCCTTAACAAGGTTACACAGATTAACTCTTTGGTATTTATTTTGTATATCTACGTGTGTTTTGCAAATTGTTGGGAAAGTTTAGCCTATTCAACCTCCAGCACAGAGCTGGCTTTCTACACTCTAGCGACAGCCACCAAGAAGTTGCACCATGCTGCTGAGAAAACAGAAGGCCCCAATACCCCAACAAGGGAGTACAAGATAGAGTGTGAATGCTTCACACATTGCCTGGTGTCTTCTAAATGTTATCACCTGCTTTGTTCAATCTGTTAAGGAGTTATCATCAGATAGAAGTTAGTTCAGGTATATCCTGTCATTGACACTGAACAAAATTTTACATTTATTAGTTAGAAAAAACCTACATCCCAACAATGTCAGGTCATTGGGTCTTAGCCCCAGCCCACAACTTTAGCCCATGATGAATGAGGGAATTAGCAACAGAACTTCCATCACTTCAGTTCCTGAGTCTATTGTGAATCAATTAAAAGGCACTGCCTACTAGTGAAGGAATGTCACAGCAGCCTCAATTGAAAGGAAAGTGCATTCAAGACTCAATCAAATTATATTACAGCATTCCCTTACCATGTAACCCACAACAGGAAGAGGGACCACACGGGAACAACAACAAAAAAATCAGTTCTGAAGCATAAAGCAAAATTAAAATTAGTGGGGTGGGGAGGGATGAAGGCTTAATGCTTCATTACACAAGATGTCTATTTTGGTGAATCTGTTAGCGTGAGGCTAGGAATGCTCAACAGCTTTGCCAACTCTTGCAGCAGGCAAAACTGGAGTCATAACAGCAGCATCAGGTCTCTAACAACTGGCCTTCAGCATTTTCAAGAACTGGTCACAGAACCTGGTAAAATGGCTTTTGTTTGTTTATTTTTTGAATTAGCCTTCAAACATTCCTCTCTGCTTCCAGAAATACTGAAGACACTTACACTTGGTAAAAATTTCTCCCAAACTCAAAAATGTAGTTCTCATTAATGCACACTGGTCTCTTATAACTAAGTTTACTAACTTCTTCCCCCCTGACTGGTGACTAACTTTTCCAGAATGTAGTGTAAAAAGAAGTGCTGCTGGAAATCCAGGGAATTTCTGCCATTGAGCAGTGTCAGCAGCTGCTGCTACCCAGGTTCAGCTCTCAGCTTCATCAAGGCAATGAAACCCTGTAACTGCACTGGAGTAAGAACACAGAATTTGTCAATATATTTGGGGGGGTTAATGACGAACAATTACACTTATATTACACACAAGATAGTATTTATGGTAAGATCAATAATCTCTGCACCATGCCTTTTTAAAAGAAACGTTAGTTTCCAGCAGTCAATGGGATAAAGGCAGAGTTGACATTAACAAGTGGTGCTTTTAACCTTGAAGTATAATTCTGAAATCCACTGAAAGTTTTATGCTATTGTAACAGTGAATCAATGAAGTATGTTTTGTTCAAGACCATCTGTGAAGTTGAATTTTGGTTGAAGATCTTGTTAGAAAGCTACATTGAAAACTGCTGTAGTTACCGGTGTAGTGATTTTTAAACAATATAGTAGTTAACCTAATCTTATCTCACTGTTGCCCAGGCCTAAAAGCTCAAGCCAAGGTCAAGGCAGACAACAATAGATCATGAAGGAAATAAAACATTAAATAAGGTGGCCAGCTGCCAACTGTTGCCTTGGCATTAGAAGCTTGTTCCTCACCCTGATCCTATTCCATCTTTCCCAAAAAGTTCTGTTAAAGAGGACAGTGAATTTTGACACATGATTGGGGTCGATAAGCCACCCCAGAATTACAATGCTGTGGGGACAAGTTTCCTTCTAAACTAGAACTGATACCACCTGCCACCCTGATAAAGTCTCCTCACTACATTCAGAAATAGAGCGACACAGGTATTTGGTACTTTTCCTACGAACCTCCTACTCAGATGCACACTAGTTTGTCTCCCTGAAGCAACAGGTATTCCTGGATGCCCATGAGATGCAAAAGACTGTAACGACTGCCCTGGCAGCAGAAAGCAGCATCTTCTAGATGCATCTGGGTAGCAGAAAATTCACATGAAAGGAATATCACAAATGCTTACGCTTAACTTGGTAACAAAACTTTCTCCCAACTTTTGTTTTATTTCTCCTACCCTTAGAGTACAGGGAAGACAAAAAAAAAAAATCATTCACCCTTTAGAACACATATGAGCACAAAACCATGCATAAACATAAGTATTTATAAGAACACTGTAATCTGCTACCTCAGCCCTACAGTCACTCCTGATTTGAGAGTGGCCTTTTGAGAAAGAAATGCAGAAAGTGGTTTGAGGGAACAAATATAATTTAAGTGAACTTCTACAGAGGCCTGCACAGTCAGCCATGTTAGGAGAAGGATTAATCAAAATTCAAGACAGAGACTACCTTCAAAAATCAGGAAAGACTTCTTTTATTTACCAACTAAATACATTACACGTGACCAGACCTCTTTTAGCCCATCTTTTATGTCATAAAAGTTCATCTTTTATGACAGTGATATAAAGAGCCCTTCTTTTAATCAGTTTCTTGATCACTCATCCTAATTTCCCCAGTGTACTTGGAACTCAACTTCTCTACATCTGGAGTTCCTGTCTTCACACTGTAAGCGATTTGGTAAGAAAAAAGTTGAAAAACACACCCCAAATAAGACACCTA
>NW_010405347.1:11469-12919 GCF_000710305.1 Buceros rhinoceros silvestris | reverse complement strand
GTGCTGGGTTTGTGACAGACGTGCTGGATTTGACCCGCAGAAGATGCTCCGTTGTCCAAAAAGGTGTTTCTTTTCCTCAAAAGGTGTTTCTTTGACCCCCACATCGGTGTGTGTGCCCGGGGTCATCCGGTGCCATAAAATCCTCAGGCAGCAAAATCCCAAGAGGGCTTTATCGCTGCTTGCCCGGCTGGAGGAGCACCCTGTGCCCACGCAGCACCCGAGGTCTCTTGGCGCCCTCCGAGGATGCGATAGGGATGTCCTGGATGGCTCTCGGGGACATCCCCCCCGGTGCAAAGCCGCCGTGTTAAGGTGGAAATGGTACGTGTACCTAGAGGGTCTTATTTTTGTCTTGGTGCTTGCCAAAGAAATTGCTCCGGAAAAGGAGTAATTCAGGAAAAAGAGGGGAAAAGAAAGAATCTCATTGCAGTTGTACTGGAGCTCTCTCCCAAGTCCTGTCAATTCACTGCCCAGGAAACTGGGCGTTGAGCAGTTGCAGTCGGAATGTGAGCCTTCCTCTGGAAAAGGTCTGCTCTAGCAATTCCCACTGTGGAAGCTGTGAAATTTCACCCCTGGCGAGATGGAAACGGGGATTCTTCAGCCAGAAAAAACGTGGCTTTGTCAAACGCGCAACACTTTGGGTTTTTCGGGGCGGGTCTGTACAGCCACTTGTAGTCGTGTTGGCTTAAGGGTTATTTGGGGGCTGGAAAGGGACTACGGAGAGATGATCGGAATAGCCATGACCATGCTGCATGTGAAATTAGAAAAAAAAACAACGGAGATACGGTTCTTTCTGCCGGCTCTTTGTCCCTGTGTGAAGGAAAAGGAGCACTCGCTCAGCCCATGTAGATTTTTCTCCCTTGGAAAGTTCTGCCGCACATGGCGAATGTTAAACCTGGTTGTGCCGTTCGGATGCTGCGGTGGTCCCAGCTGCCAGGAAATTTAGAGTGTCTCCCATTAGCGAGCAGAAGTTAGATAGAGTGTCGCCCATTAGCGAGCAGAAGTTAGAGCAGTGCTTGTTCTTAAAGAGCTTTTTTGGGTTTGGATCTCATGGCGGTGCAGGATAAATGCCTTCTACCTTCTTTCCTTCTTATAAATCGCTGGCTGTCACTTGGCAGATTGAAGTAAACGGATTTCCTGCCTTGCATTTTTGCCTGACATGTCTGTGTTCACCAGCCGTCAGATCACCACAGAAAGGGGTGCATGAACGCGTTATCCAGCCGTTATGCACCTGGGCAGTGATGCATCCTGAATCCTTAAACCCTGCTATGTCAACCTCCTCCGACAAGACGTGAAGCATCTCCACGCCAATACCGCAGCAACATTTAGCTGCAGAGTATTTCTCTGTGGTTGAGAAGGTGCTTCTTCAGTGCCAGTGTAAGCTCTGCTTTGAGGCAGAGTTCATGTGAGAGCAGGTGTCTCTGTCAAGCTGTACTTTTCCTGTTAAATACGC
>NW_010405347.1:7801-11419 GCF_000710305.1 Buceros rhinoceros silvestris | reverse complement strand
GCTCTTCCCGGCGATGAATTCTGAAGCCAAAGGCGATGCATGAGTGATACTTGTCTTGTGCCTCGACAACGAGCATCGCAAACAAATTGAGTTCTGGTTGGATCGATTTATTTGGTGTTGGGTTGTAGCTTCAGCAACTGCTGCCTTGGAATTAATGAGAAAGGGTTTAGTTTTTGCCAGGCAACAAATTGCTTTTATGAACCAGGAAGATGATAATGCTGAGCCAGCTGCATGGGCCAGGGACTCTTTGTTGTACTGTTATCCATGAAATATCCATGTGTATTTGATCTCAAGCAACTGCATTTTACTTGCCGTAGCGTTTCACACTGCTCAATGCCAAAATCAATGTATTTTGTTGTTTTTTTATAATGAGTGGGTTACAGCAAGCCATGGTTGCAAACAGCGTCCTAGGCTGAGGTCAAGACACTGGTAGCAGATGCTTGTTCACCCTGGTTTTTGCTTTGAGGCACTTTGATGCTCACAGGTGGTGGAAGATCTGGGTCCCCTTTTAGCAGACACACATGTGGGGAATATTGTCCTTTAATTATTGTCCTTTGTAGGTCTTCCTGAGGGTGAAGATGAAAGGGTTCACTTGCCCCTTTGGCTTTGCTGCCTTGTGCATGAAGGTGTGGTTATCACTGCCATTAGGAGTGTTGGGGTTGGATGTGGGTGGGCACGTGGTGCTCCTCCAGAGAGCAGCTTGCCTACAAACATGGGGAGTAGGAACATGCTTTCCCTGGAGGCTGGGATGTTGTTTTGAAACTCCTTTGTCTTGAGGAGATGCAGGCCTTTAACAAGATGCTTTGCACCTTCTTGCTGATACTGAGATGAAGCCATGGGATCCACCTGGGAACGACTTGGCTGAGGCCCTACAGAGGCTTTGTTAGGCTACAGTTAGCTGCTAGTTATGCTTTGAGGAGGCCAAATGGTGGGGAAGAGTTGGTTCTGATGGTCCTTGTGCAGAAGACTGGCCAGTGCCGTTGGTGTGAGGGGGCTGGAGCTGCTTGGGGCTTTGCTGGTGCCAGCTGCAGCTGTTGTGGGGTGAGTGGTGTCTCAGCTTCTCCCCTTGTAGCAGGGTGTTTGCTCAGGGCTGATTTCTCCCCAGAATCATGGTGCTGAGCTGGGTGTGCAGCTGAGCAGTTCCCTCTGCTCAGGAGAGGGCAGTGTCACACCATCGAGCTGCTGCTGTAACCATGCTCAAAGAGGCATGGAGAGGACAACTTGTGCCCGTCCAGGAGGGTCTTGCAGGGGTGCAACATCCCGTATGTGTGTGGGACCCGGGCACCTCCTCCCTCTCCCTTCTTGCCCAAGCAAAATGTTCCCTTGCCAGCTCTTGCTCCCCGCCCCTGAGTGCGCTGCTGGTGTTTAACGGACTGTTGTAGGAATATTTGAAGAGTGATGCTGGGAAAAGGGATTTAAAAGGCTGTTTATAGCAGTTGCTTTTGCCTGCCAGCCCCTCTATGAACAGTGATTAGATCCAGCTACACTAATGCTCGTGTTGACTTACAAAAAATAACAATAAGCTGCAGGCCGGTGTTTGGCTGTGCTGCTTTTCCCTCTTCAGTGAACCACTGTGTTCTCCCACTTCCTCCTGGTGGGACAACTGCCCGATTATTTGGTTAATTACCCTCTCATTGCTCAATAACCTGAAAAAAAGGCCTTATTTTTGTAGGCGATTAAATATTTGTGTAAGATTTCTGCCAAGGAGTGGTTTCAAGGTACAGTGTGTTCCCCTGAAGCGTATTCAAACCTTCTTGGGTGGCAACTGGAAATCTTTCCATGCTCAGGTCTATGTCGATGCGTTGCATGTTTTCACATACTGAATCTGTTACTTGTTGTGATGGAGCTCTGTTTCTCTTGTCTGTCTGGTCTTTGGGCAGGCTCAGCTCTATGGAAAGTGTTTCTTTTGTGAATGCTTTTTTGTGGTGATTTTTAGGGTGTGTCTGCAGGTATTGCTGAAGTGGTCTGGTATTTTCTTTCTGCTGGATGAAGGGTGGGATGGGGATAGGAGAGGGAGGCAAACAGCACCTTGCCTGGGTGATGCACGAATCTAGGCACCAGCTCCATCACCAGCTTCCCACACATTTGCAGAGCCCCGCTGGCAGCTCATCTCTTCCTTGGAAATAGCTCATGCTGGTTTTAACGTAATTCCTTGGTCATGACAAAACTGAATCCTCCTGCTCGTGAACCACTGTGTCTTCTGCGTGGCTGGCTGCCCGGCAGCTGGGCTTTCTGCGAGGCTTACCTCTCGCTTGGGGTGCTGGATCCCAGAGGACTTGGAGGTGATGGACTGTAAGTTCATGCTGCTTGTGTCTGGGAGTGCTTAGAAGGATGGATTTCACTTTCAGATTCCCCATGTGGCGCTGTGCTGAAGCAGCTTTTCTCTTGCACTTTTCCCCTGAAAACGAGCTTGCCTTTAATTTTTCATTTTAATTTCTTTTTTAAATCCTGCCATTTGTCTTAAAACTCTCTCAAAACTCTGCGGTAGCTTGTACGATCTCTTTATAAATGTCTGGTCGCAGCGTTCTGCTTCCCTTCCCCCTTGGTGAGCTGAAGGTTAGATGCACAGGGCAGAAATATTGTGGTCTTTGGCTGGTTTTAGCCGTGCTGAGTTTCAGGCTCACAATTGCACAGGCTGCTGAGGGAAAGCATCCTGCAGCTGACTTAAATAGCACAAGGTGAAGCCCAGCGTTTCCTTTAATAGGTATTTTGTGGGTAGCATTTAAGAAGATGTAATGGACTGGCTGTACCCTTCAATGTCCAAGTGTTCCTCTGAGCCACTCTCATAGATTATATCTTGAGCCGCTTATGTTGTATTGATGAAGCTCTTGAGATGATGGTCTCCTCAGTATAAATCAAATTGCCTGAGTCTAAAATCAAGTCAACGTTCCAGCTGCCGGAGAAAAAATAAAATGTATTAAACTTTTGGACGTGGAGATGGCCACAACCCCATGGCAGTGGTTGGGACTTGGTACTTGAAGGTCGTGGGGTGATGCACCGGGTGTTCCACAAGGTTGTTGGGAAGAAGATCTAATCCTGGAGCACGTCACTTAAGAGCTTGGAGAGGATTTGAGGCTCGTGTCTAGGGTTGCTGTCCTACTAAATTTCCTAGGACCTTGCCACAAGGGCAGAAACCTGGCTTAAAGGGGCAGGCTTGGCCCTTCCAAGGAGTCCCGTGTGTGTCCCCCTATCTGAGTCCCATGTGCTGACTGCAGAGGTATCTTCTGAACAAAACCTTGGAGAATGGTGGTAAGACTGGGGTATATTCAGGCTCATGCCCCCTTGCTGTGGCCAGTCCTCTTCCATCACGCTGCCAAGGGGCAAGGTGGGGCTGGGGGCTTCCCAGGTCATGCTGCCTGGGTGTGCTACTGGTGCCCAAATGCTGTCTCTGAGATGTTTGCAGGATTTGCCATGGTGGTGAAGTCACTGTGATATTTGGGTGGGTTTAGTCGTGTGTGTGTTTTGGGTTTGTTTTTGTTTTTTTTGCCACGAGGTAATTAATGCTTTCCTCAGGATTAAAATATTTCCTGTGTGTCTCAGCTGTTGGTGTAGGAAGGAGTCATCCAACCATCTGACCCCTCTTGCAGGCAAAAAAAAAAAAAAAGGATTTAGGGAGAA
>NW_010405347.1:2095-7674 GCF_000710305.1 Buceros rhinoceros silvestris | reverse complement strand
AAAAAAAAAAAAAAGGCTTTCAGGAGAAGGTGTGAAGTGGGTGTTCAAACTAGTGTGTTTCCTTCTTACCCAAGTACTTTCTTGTGTGAAGAAGGCCCCTGGAGAAGTTTCTTGAGGCTGTCAAGTAGGTGATGTTTTGTAGGCAGTTGCCTGCTACAGCTGTTGGCAGGTATTGTGGGAATTTTGGTGTCAGTCTACCTACTAAATATTCATGGATCTTGCATAAACTGTCAGTCAAACCTGCTGCAGTTTGAAATTGAGCAACCAGGCAGCGCTTGTGTCCTGGTCTGGGTGTCCAGGTAGAAATCCAGCTGCGTGGTTTGCTCTGTTTCTCTCCAGCTGTTTGGATTGTGATTTCTCCATCTGTGGCTGTGAACTGACTGAGCTTAGAGATCTGCACAGCAATAATGGCTGGAGGGTCCTTGTAATCTGTGGGTGGTTTGGGGCTTGTTAGGAGCCCTGGAATCTGTCAAGCCAAGAGGTAAGGTGAGACCTATGGCTTCAGAAAATGTCTGGTTTGGGATGTGTTTCTGTGCAAATCACGTTTATCATCAAGTGTTGCTCTGCACTTCGCACACTGAACTTGTAAGCCCCCTCCTCCAGATCACAATGCCTGCCAGAAAACCCCAAATATGTATTACTGTCTCTTTTCCCTGTGCTCACAGGCTGGGTCCTATCAGCTCCCACGCCACTTGCTGTGTTGCATTGGACACTCTGCAAATATATAGTGGTGGTGGCTCTTCTTTTAGGAGTGGGCTACCCCCCTGCTTGGACTTAAGCATTATCTTCCAAGGCTGCTGGTGTCTGACCGCCTGCAAGCTTCTCATAGTTGTTCTTGTCTTCTCCTCTGTTTCTGCTCCTGCCTGAAACTGGGAGATGGAATCTGTGAAAAACAAAGCAGCGAAACTCATATTTAGCCCTGAGTTCATCACTGAAATGCAGAGTGCTCCAGTCCTCCTTAAGGGTCTAATTTCAAGTGCAAGGTTGGCAGCTGGGCTGGAGATTCCTTCCCTTATCACCAGCACTTCCTCCTCTGTCTCCTTTGAGGAAGGATGGGTTTGTGTTTGGATCTCCAGGCTCAGAGCTCTCTGTTGAAGGAATGCAGAGTACTTGTGGGCAAGAGAGCTGTGTGTGTTAAAATGTTAATGTGATGGGAATAACCGTGCTCTGGAGTCTGTTGGGCTGTCAGGCAGACCTTTGTGCCTCACAAGGTCACACCGCTGCGTAGAGGCGTGTTCCTGAGACACAAACTGTGAGGGTTCTCCTTATGCGGTTTTGCTTTGCCAAGAAAAATAAAGCTGCTTGTGGGATTCTAGCGATAGAGCCGCTGTCCCTGCAAACACGGGCAGGAGCTTCTGAGGAAATGTCCTGCCTTGTGTTTGTACCCGCACAATTATCAGCCCTGTGGTTTCATCTCTGGTGGTGAGCTTGCGTGGGGTATGAGGAGTAACGTGGGTAACGAGGTGCTCAGAACTTGCTCTGTGGTTTGCTAGATCTCTGGAGCTGGAAGGGAGCCTCTGGATGCAAGAAGGTCTTTGTGCCTTTAGCGCAAACTGTTCCTGAAAAAGCCCTCTGGGGAGGGTGGGCATCTCTCCTGCTGCCACAGGAGCCTCAGTGGAGGCAGGAACCTGTTCAGCTTCTGAGATGTTGTCAGTGGGGTCAACACACGTGACCTGGGAGCCTTTAAAAACAAGAAAGGAGTAGACCACCCAGAGCACCTTGCATTTATTTGGTGTCTGGGATTTAGCATCTACCAACCTTTTTCTCCTGCTTCATTGAAGACAAAAGGCTGTAACTGAAACAAGCTGGAAGCTGTGAGCATTGTCTGAAGTGTGTCTGGTAGCGCAGCTCCGTTAACTCCATGTAGACTGGAACGTTGCTCTCTGTGTTGAAGGGTGAGGGTGTAGGTGGGTAGTGCCACCAGTGGTGGTGTAACCAGCACGGGGTACCTGGGGGCAATGCTGTCCTTGCTGTACCCCAGACTCCTGTGCCTGCTGGAAGCTGTGGTGCTTGGGGACGTGCGTGGTACCTTCCTGGGGGGTGGCACAGACCAGTATCTTTCTCTGGGCAATGAAGAAGACCATGAAGAAGCTGTTAAGTATTATCTTTTTAAGGCATGACAGACATGGCAGGAGTTCATGTGACCAGCTGCCATGACTCGGTGGTTACCTGTGACTGACCCCCCGTGGAGTAATGAAGTAGACAAGACATTCCAGCCAAGGGCCTGCACTGGGGACCAGCAACTGGGACCAGTGGGAGCCTTTCACTGTTGGGTCTTTTTTTTCTCTCCAGGGCAGGTTAAAATACAAGGCCTCTAGCTGGAAGCCATCAGAGCTCTTGGGGCTTACCTAGATCAAATGTCGACATACCTATTTGCCTCCCCCAAAAGAAAGTCACGGGGTGCAAGCTGTTGAACTTGAATGCAAAGTTGATTCTTTCACTTTTGGGTTTCCAGCCTTCAAAACCCGCTGTGTTGAGCTGCTCCTGCCCTGTGTCCCTAATGCAACTCTAGCTCCACCAAAAGTTGCTGCGGCTTGGAGATGCCGTTTGTTTGGGGTCACCTCTGTGGGGATGTTGCAAACCGCTTGCTTGCTGCGGTGCATCTGTCCGGCTGGGAAAGCTTTGGTGCACGCTAGTCTCACACGATGCTTGGCTGGATATTGGCATGTGGGGAAGTTGTAATGGTGCTGGTGACCTGCCCCAGTGTCACCTGGAGTGGGGTGGTAAATGCCTTCTGCTGGTGGATGGACCCTTCTGGTAGGGGGTGAGAGAGGTTGGCTGCTTAATAGCAAGGCTGGGTTTGAGCCCATGACCTGAAGGCCAAGGTTGCTGGGCTAAAAACCCCCTCATGGTTTGGTCTTCTTGCTGAGCTAAACGCAACTGTATTACAGTGGGAATGGGAGCAGTGAGCAGGAACAAAGCATGTGAGTTTATTGTGAAGGTGTAACCTGATGTCCAGACTGCCTTAGAGATGTCCTGTCGTGAACAGTTAGAGATCCACTTCTCGGAGCAGAATAACCTTGAACTAAGGGATCCTCTATGTTTCAAAGTGCCGGCTTATAATGCTGAAACCCTCCTGTCATGGGAGTCCTTCAACCCAAGGTTCTGGGGTAATAGCCTGGTTGTACTGAGTGCTGTACTAGTGGGATTTAATGCTGCATCCAGCATTTCTAACAGAGTTAAAAGAAGTTGAAGTGTGAGTTCCTGGGGCTATCCAATCCCGGTACCTCATACAGCAATGCCATCTGATTTCTACCAGAACTGATAATGCTAATCATTATGTCTGCATTGACAGAAAATGTCGTAAAGCTGGGGATAAAGAACATCTATTGGTACTTATTATAGCTCAAACACCTGATGCTACAGGCAGTATCTCCCATGGAATATCTCCTGTTTCAATACCACAGTCAGAAAACACGAACCAGCCCTTTGCATCAGGGGAAGGTGGTTGCAGGGATTTAAAATCCTTTTTTACCTGGGGAGCTGCTAACTGGACCCCAGACCCTTTTCATACCCCTTAGAAGAAGCTTGCTGCTTCAGGTTGGAAGTGAAATAGAACCGTGGTGGAGCCTGGGGTTAGATCCAGGAGGAAGAAAAACTAAGCAAGTGCTGGTTGGGTGAGGCAGGAAGCACAGTGTATCTTAGAGTGGTTTGGGTTGGAAAGGACCTGAAAGGTCATCTCATTCTAACCCCCTGCTGTGAGCAGGGTCCTCTTCCACTAGACCCAGTTGCTCAAAGCCCCATTCAACCTGGCCTAGGATAATTTCAGCTTAAATTATGTTTCATGTGTTTCATCTCCCCATTAACCTCTCTGTCTCTGGTGTCAGATCTGGACTTCAGCCCAATTTATTTGCTCATGTGGTGTGGGGTTTTTTCCTTCCTCCCAACCCTTTATTAGGATCCAGCAGATAATTGCTTACAAAGGTTTGTGGACTCCCAAGAGAAGCGTTTGGGGGAAGAGGAAAACTCTCGTCTGACTGTTGCTGTTTTATGGGAGTGCCCCAGTGCTTGATCAAAAAGCTGGACTTTACATTCTCCTTGTAGACATCTCAGCTCAGCCGCTATTGTCTACTACTGGCTGCCCCAAAATTTATTGCCAAGTTTCAGCATTGTCTGCAGCTGATGAGATGTTCTGCTCCCAAACTCACCTCTTTTGGTGAGGGATCCCATATGTTTGATTCCAAAAGGCTGGCTGTCAGCTCTTGGAGAGGGGTGAGAGTAAAACCCTGTAAGGTCTCATGCACCGTCAGGTTTAGTGTTTGCCAGATGACAGAGCTGTCGAGAAGCAGCTTTGGGCTGAGGTAGCAATGAGGCTGGTATGAGTAAACTAAAGAGAGCTGCAAGTGGCTGAGCCTGGAAATGAATCATACTGTGGCTGTTTGGAGAGTGGATATACGGGGACTGCTGAGGTGTCTGGATTCCCCCCCAGCGCTCACTGCCAGGTGGGAGATTTGGGAAGGCAGCAGCTACCTGCCTTTGGGGAAAGTCTTGTGTCCCCGTGGTAATAAATCCTCTCCTTGCCGTGAAATGTGAGGGCTGTATTTTAAAAAAAATTCTTTTTGTTGAGTTGAAACCAGTTACAGGGTTTGACCTTGGAACTTCCTCATGTTGTAAATGATGGACAAAGTAGAGTTTGCCACTTCTCTTGCTCTTGTAGAACTGTAAAATGCTGGAAGATCTTGGTGTCATGGTGGTGTAGGCTTAGTGAAGCCCTGAATGCTGTGGTCATCCTGGAGCTCTTGGGTGCTTGAGGTCCACTCAAGCTGGTGGGTTTAGCTCCTGAAGTGCTTCAGTTGTGTCCTGTCACACCTCAGCTCAGGCAGAAAGTGTGCGTGTCTACGAAACTCTTTCTGGGATGTTTTTCGTTTTCTTTTTTTCTGTTCTCCTCCTGGAAGTTCCTGTGCAGAGCAAGAGAGTTTCACTGGAAGAATGAGCAGGACTTGTCTGAATGCACTACCCCTCAAAAATGGTTTGGCCTTATTCTCCTCCTTTCCCTTAGGTCTGCCTTTCAGGAGTAGAATTTCTCCTGTGCAGCTGGAGTCATGTTGGGTTTTAGGGTGTTTGCCCTGAGCCTCATGGGATCATAGGAAACAGAACTTCACCCCCTGGGTGCAGGTGGCTGGCGTCCCATGTCAGCCTGTGTGCTTGCTGGATGCTCTCTGAGGATGTCGTGAGGTTATAGAGGGAGAAAATTAGAAGGGCCAAAGCCCAACTAGAACTTAATCTGGCTACAGCTGTAAAAGAGAATAGAACATGTTTTTGTAGATACATTAACAGTAAAAGGAGGACCAAGGAGATTCTCCATCCTTTATTGGATGCGGGGGGAAACATAGTGAAGAAGCATGAGGAAAAGGCTGAGGCGCTGGATGCTGCCTTTGCCTCAGTTTCACATGAGCAGAGATACAGGTCCAGTGGAAGAAATGGAGTACGTGGGATGGGACAAGAAAAGCGAATCTGCAGTAGTCTCCCTCCTTCCCTTTTCTAACAGTTTTTGTTTTGTTTTTTTCAGTGCAGCGGCCAAGTGATGAACTTAATTTGTGGGGGTTTTTTGCTTCCCCCCCCCCCCCCCCCTGTGGAGG